>NW_015387737.1:600665-621918 GCF_001527695.2 Protobothrops mucrosquamatus | reverse complement strand
CCCACTACACACTTCCCTCCATGTAGATGCGGTTCCTTTGAGGACCACATGCTAAGTACGGCCGGTCAGCCAGCTATGAATCCATCTGGTTGTGATGCTGTCTACCCCACATTTTTCTATCTTATCAAATAGTAGGTTGTGGTCTATTTTATCAATGTTTGACACTTCAGGATTTCAGAGATCTAGGACTTAGTTTTGATCTTTTCTACTTTCCCATCCCAGGACTGTTCTATTGTGATTATACTTACTGTATACTTAATGTATACTTACTGCAGTGTTAATCTTGGCAAGTTTAAGATGTATGGACTTCAACTCCCAGAATTCCTCAACAAGCATGGGGAATGGTTCCTTGCATGGCTGGCTGGGGTATTCTGGGAACTGGAATTCAACCATCTTAAAGTTGCCAAGGTTGAGAAACACTGCAGTAAAGCAACACTCAGACAACCAGGGAGCTGTGGACAGTTTATGCAAAACCCTAAAGATAAGCAAAATGTTATCTAGGGCAGAACAAAACTGAGCAGCCCTGCTAGCTTACCACTATCTTACTTTGTCTCCCATTTATTTTGCCCCATGTTTAAGGCAATGATTCAAGACTGTATACATTCACAAATAGAAAAATGGACTTTTTAAAAAATAGCACCTGCAGTACCAACATATTTTTAGTGCCTCCTACCACTCTGCTGATTGCTAGGTACATGCCTCATTTTCATGTTATAAATACATAGGTGTGCTGTGTTATTTATCACATGCCTTTTGATAGCTATTTTTGGAAAAGTATCAAAAAGAATGCTTCAGACCTGGAAAGGACTATGTACAGATTCTAGTTTGAGAAGCTTGTTATAATTCAGGATTTATTATGGCAGCCATTAATTTTCAGATTCAATAGAGTTATGTTTGCTTTTTTCCTGCATTTGACCCACTCCTGTAAGCCACACAGATCTTATTCATATGAATAATTGTTTTGGATTTGTAAATTATTATTCATATGAGCAAAGTTTTACAGTTCTCAACTGTGGTGCTTTTGAATTCGCACCGAAGTATTTTAACTATAGTCATTACTGACCACAAATTACCTAATGACACATCTGAAGAGTAATGTTTAAGATGCAGTTACATGTAGAGTTTCTTCAGAAGTCATTTGAAAGAAGAAAAAGCAAATAGGCGGTGAATCATTTGCTGAAAGCTACAAGAACAGTACAGCAGGAAATCCCCCTATAAAGCCAATTTGGTGTATTGGTTAAGGCAGTGGCCCATAACCTTTTGGGCACCAGTTCTGTGGAGAGGGATTTTTCCATGGACCGGAGGGTGTGTGGCTTCGCATACTTGTTTGCAAGGCCAGGTTTCTGGCATGCTGCAGAATGGTGCCGGTCCACGGACTGCAGGCTGGAGAACCCTGGGTTAAGGCATGAGACTAGAAACCCAGATTGTGAGTTCTAGTCCCGCTGTGAGCATGAAGCTGGTTGAGTGACCTTGGGCCAGTCACTTTCTCTCAGTTCTAGGAATGAGGCAACGGCAAACCATTCCAGTCTTTGAGAAATGGATACATTGGAATGAAAAGGGGGAAAAAAATAGAAGCACAATATAGCAGCAAATCCTCCAAAGCAACATTTCAGGGTTCAGGTATCTCTACTTTGGTGTTCTCTGGTAGGACTGGGAAGCAATTCTCTACATTCTTACCTCAGATTCAGGGACAGAAGAGAGCTTAGTTTCGATTCTTTGTTAGCTGGTCAAAGATTAAAGGAAAATTTCACAAAGCTATTTCTACAGGCTTTGGGCAATTCCCAATTTGAGACTGGACTTTAATTTGCAACCTGTAATGATTCCATAATATAATTGCTAAAGCAGAAGCAGGAAATATGTTATGCTTCAAATATATCACTGAACTACAGATCCCAGTAACCTTAGCCACTTAACCTGATAATAGTGAAATTATGCCAGGAATTGCAATCCACGTAATTGGTGAGAAGCAGGGGCACAGTTTCTCAATCATGTTGTAAAAGGAAGCGTCATGGGGAAGTCAGCCTTGAACTGTAGTAAAACAGGTTTTGCATACCTGTAGAAGATTGATTGGGTCTGGGCAACTGTGACAAAGTTTTCTTGTCAAATATATATTGAGGAAAGAGGGATATTAATTTTGTTTGTCACATCGGAGTTCACCTATGTCCTCTGTTTATTCAAAGATGCTCCTGCTATAAGGATTTGAATTTGAGAACTGCTCATTTGTAGATATAAGAACCGCCCTCCAACAAAACCACTCATTTGTGGCCAAAGTTTCTACAGTTAAGAACTAGAATCCCATTCAAGAATCTCTACTCTTAACATAAGCTACTCACATTATATGCAGATGTATTTATTTTCATTTGGAAATATTTGAACGTTTGACTGATGTCTGTCCAAATTTGCAGAACGTAAGACTTATGCATGCATCTAAATATTTTGTTTGAGAGTAGAACTGAGGGAACAAAATAATCTGCCCCACCTCTAGGCTAAAATTAAATATTGAACTAGATTGCACAGTAGCTTATAGCTACTTCCTCTCAGTTTAGGTTTCAAATTTGCAGTAGAGTATTAACGTGAATAATGTTGAATTGTAGTTCTGTGTGTCTCTGTGCCCAAACTGCAACACATAAGTACTAGCAATAGTGAGTAATGCAAGGTTGTTTTAAACTATTTCCATGTTTAGGGTTGCAATTTTCTAAAGCCATATGCATTCACAGTAGACCAGTGGTGGCAAACCTATGGCACGCATGCCAGAGGTGGCACTCGGAGCCCTCTCTGTGGGCACACACGCCATTGCCCCAGTCCCACCTCCCCCCGCAACCCCCTCATCAGCAGCCTGCCCGGAGAGGCTCCCCCAAGCGCAACCCATGCGGAGCAGCGCAGCCAAGCACATGGCAGCTGGGCAGCAGGGGCAAGACTCCGCCCTCACGCCCCATGACATGCAGATGACGCTGCAGGGTGTGGGCGGAGGGCGTGGCCGCCATGGTGCTGCAAGGCTGCCTGGGCGATCTGTGGTGAGTGGCCCTGCGGGTGGGCAGAGCAGGGGGTGGAGCGGGGGCGGGGCAGGGGATGGGCCAGGTTTTGGGCACTCGGTCTCTAAAAGGTTTGCCATCACTGCAGTAGACTATGCTGCATGGATGCCATAAGTCACTCTCTTCCAGATGTACAGTATTCCTTTCCAATGCATTGAAACACATTTGTTTGAAATTTTGTAATAGCAGGACTTTTAAAAGATGTTCCATAGTTTTAGGTATTTGATCATTGGCAATAACTTCACTAATATTCAATATTAGCTACTGTACGTTGTGTGTCTTTATTGACTTCTATGGAATCCTTTAATGTGAATCAAAAAGTGATTTACCCTGATCATGGCTCACTGATGGATGAAAATTATGTGCATGCAGTTTATATTATAAATAAAGGTTATTTGCATTAAAGATAATGAATCTGTCACTTTCATTAGCTCTTCAGTTTTGCAAATATGTCAAGTTTGAGTTTTCTTCATCTCTTTTTTTGCTAACATGCATGTTTTTATTTTAATGTGCATATGCACTTATTTATTTATTTAAGTTTTTCTATCTCACCTAATTCAAAAGACTCTTGAACATTACAATTATAAAAGCAATAATACAAATATATCAACATCGTTTTAAAAAGCAAGCAGTACTAATAAATCAACCTCCCCAAGATGAATACCAATAACTTGGTCCAGAGATATAAACTGCTCTTTAAAGATCTGTAAAAACCATGAGGGAAATTGTTTCACAGATGTCTAGGATGGGGTGGGGTGGTAAAGAGTTCCTACATATGGGGACTTTCATACTTTTTTTTTTTTTTACAATTTTGTCTAATGCAGTTTTAGTTACTTTTTTCTTCATTTAATATTTTGCAAATAATCTTCATAAATATAGGAATTTCTATATATTCTTTCTTAGCATAACTTTGTTATAAAAGTACATTGACAACATGACTTCATGTTGACTGACTTCACAATCAATTTAAATGATAATCAGACAACAAGAATTTCAGTCAACATAGACTCTGAGGTACATAGACTTTGTTATATATAGAATCAAATCCCCTATCCTTTCTCCTCTTTTTTTCCTTTGGGAAACTCTAGGAAAAGAAAGATGGACAAGAAGTGATGTGCCAGAGTGAAAAGGAGCAGAAAACTGAGATCAGTCTCCTTCAGCCCTAGTTTAAAGGTTGAAATTATCAGAAAGATGGAAAGAAAATCCAGATAAATTGAATTAGAAAAGAATAATTGATTGAAGGGGGCCACTTTAGTGGAAATAGAGCTTTAGGAAAGAGCAACGTACAAATATAGTAAATAAATGTCTACTTAGGATTATACTTAGCTTCTTTGTTTTCCATGTGTGTTTCAACCATCTTTATTTTCATGCTATAATTTAAAGACATCACATTGCATGTCAATGTGAATCAAATCTTCAAAAAAAATATGCTATTAACCTCTCAAAAATAAAAAAGCTGATAGGGGAATCAGCACCATCTTGTGGCTTGGCAGCAATTTTATACTTACTTTTTATATTCTGTTATGTCCTTTTTCTGATTCCACTTATTTCCATTTGTAAGATTCCGGGGTTCCTGAGCAGCACTGTAATTTATTTTTTTCCAAAATTGATTCCCTGCATTCTAATATTTAAGGTTAGAGAAGGTAGTGGTGGTTAAAATGTTATCGTCCTTTCTAGCAAAGTTTAATTTTGTATATATCCTATGAGATTGATTTATTTCCAAGCTGGGGAGGGGCTAATATAGCAATAAGGCCACATATCTTCATTTGTAAAGGTATGTGGAGGTTGGGGGGGGGAGCTGTGATCAGAGCAACAGGCAGCTTAGCCCCCAGCAGGAATGTGGGTGTGACAAACATCTCAGAAGGGAAACTTTCTAGTTTTGGGGCTGTAAGAAATGTACTTTCAGACTTGTAAGATTATGTTAATGTAATAACATAAAGCAGTAGTAAAATTAATTCATTAATTATTTTGTTTTGTCTGGACTACCACAAGGCTGACATAATGCTATGCAAAGATGAAACATTTGCAATTATTGAATTTTATTTTATTTTTCAATTTTGCAGTATAACTGCCAGAGAGTAAGGCAGAATGTGGAACTCCTATCTCTGATACACAGGTACAGTTCAAGAGAAGATGCCAGTTGACACATTTTCTGGAAGAGAAAGGTTCACGGCAAAAATTATCTACTTCATGGGGCAGAGGATGGAGGACTTTTGGGGAAAAAAAGGTTTGAGAATTCAGTTCCTCTATTTTTTTAGTTTAAAATTCTTAGCAAGTTGCATTACAATATTTAAAATGCATATTTCAAATAATAATTAAGTTTTATTTGTGTATTTGCAGAAAATGTAAAGTTTGATATATTTACTTCACATTTGAATATAAAGTTATTTATCTACCATCCCTACAAAATTTCTCATCTCCCATAAAATATGTGCTGTGGCGAGGTTAGTTCATACAGGCACATTTTTTTCCTTCCCTTCTGAAAATATATATTTATAGGAATATATAAATAGCATCTTAATACTGTAACTAAAAGGTTAGAATATGCAAGACGCCTGGATAAGGTTACCATTGCTCTTAGCCCAAAATCACTTTGCCAAGAATGAAATCAGTAAAGAAGGTTATAGCCCACATTCCTAATCATTTGTGCATAAATATTCTAAACTGGCATTGGTATATTATAAAAAATATACTACACATGATTCTCAACTTCCCCTTCTGCTGTTGGCTATTAATGCAATTTTATCTCTTTTTTCCCCCAAGTCAGTGACTTTACTAAGAGGCCTTGAATGAATGGAAGAGGAGGCAAATGGCTTATGCACTTTTCAACAGGATAAGGGTGAAGTACTCATACCTTCTGTCCCTAGTCAAAGGAAGGGTTAATGGATTCTACTCTATCTCACCCCATAGTTTAAATCTATAGGTACTCATACCTTCTGTCCCTAGTCAAAGGAAGGGTTAATGGATTCTACTCTATCTCACCCCATAGTTTAAATCTATAGATTTATATAGTTTATAATGCTAGTTTATAATATAGTTTATAATACTAGCTGATATAAATGGGCTAGTATTAGTATTCTGATTCTATTTGAAGTAACAATGGAGTAGGATGTGACAAACTTTACTGGATGTCCTGGTTATTGAATGTAATGCCCAGACAACATTTTCGGTGAGCCTGTTCTGGAAACTTTCTTTTCAATGCTCAGAATGAAGTTTTGAAAGTGAAAACCACTAATAAATTACAGATTTGTTCTTATTTCCTGTAATTTATGAATTGAATACCCATCAACCTCATACAATTACGATTAGGGAAACCTTATTTTGTGACAGTGGGCATAACTTCTGGATATAATGCTCAGTTATTGAGAAATGAAACACAGCATTTGTCTCCATACACTTTTTATTTCACAGCAGTAGCCTGCTTGATAGTTTACTGTATGGGACCAGAACAAATGACCTTGTAGTTGGCAAATGAAATAAAGGTGACAGAATAAAAATGCACGGGCTAAGACAAGTCAGATCCTAGTGAAAAAATAAATAATGTATAACTACCGGTAACTTGCCCAGGACAGGTTTTTTCTATGAGAGCTCTTCCTAAACAGATGGGAAAGCTACAGGGGCTTCATTTGATGAAGAAAAAGTCGGATACATTTTGTCTCTTTCATTTGTTTGTCAGAACTGATTTATTTACTATTTAAAAAAAAGTCTATAGTACTGGTAATGTAGCGACATCATTTTATTTCATCTGCGACTTATAGGGAACATAAATATTTCTATTTGTTTGGGCAATAGATATATTTCTTCAAAAATCCAGACTGATGCAAATAGAAAACTGTTGAAAAATGATGATGATGATGATGATGAAGAAGAAGAAGAAGAAGAAGGGATAGCCCTCTTTTTAGAAGACAAATAAAGCAAATGGAATAATGTCAGACTGACTTTTTGCCTTCTTTTTTTAAAAAAAAATAGCTATTGTGAAATTTGAAATTTAAGACCTTTGTGGCTGGTTTTAGAATACATCTGGATTTGTATTATGTCTACAGAACAAAGCCTCTAAAAATATAATGGAATTTCCCCTGTGAGCACTATCCTAATTATAACAATCTTTTATTTAAAAAATGCTTAGATTTTAAGCATTTTATGATGTTTTATACATATGCATGCTGTGAATAAAGACAATCATGCTTTTATTTATTTTATGTGCGTCACTTGAGAATCTTTGGGGAGAGTGTCAAGAGTGAGTCAGAGATGCTGTATGAATATGGGTGTATACATGAAATGTTCAAACATTTACATAAAATAAAGAACAAAAAGCAGTATGGGATTTGGACCAAAACCTTTTTGAAAGATTGTTAATTTAGAGGCAATATTAAAAATAAAATAACCACTCCTGTCGACAGAGAACTTTTAAGTCCTACTTATACATCCAAGTAAATGCATTTATGGTAAGAGTTCCAGTGTGTTCAAAATCATGTTGAGTGGCAAAATTTAGACTAAAAATAATTGCTGCAGTGAGTGAAGTAGCAATATGTAAGTCCATTTTGATTATTACTATTATTATAAACTGTGCTATTTGTCTCAGGAGATGGGAAATCCTGAGCTGCATAAAACTGTCTTTTAAGTCATGTCATCAAGTGCAATAAACAATTCTTTATCTTTTTGTGGTATATAGAGATACAGACATGGCTCTGTAATAAAGGGGATTTCCCCCCATTTCAAAGTACTACCATTACAAGGCTGCACATACTGTTGCTTATTGAACTTAAACCATTTACTAAATTGTACAGACTAATATATTTGTTAAGGTAAAGTCATGAGTTAGAGGTCTGATACAATGTCATAGAACATCAATTTAAAGTCAACAAATATACATGTTTGTTTG
This sequence comes from Protobothrops mucrosquamatus, assembly GCF_001527695.2. NCBI lineage: Eukaryota > Metazoa > Chordata > Lepidosauria > Squamata > Viperidae > Protobothrops > Protobothrops mucrosquamatus. The sequence continues at coordinate 614,004 of NW_015387737.1, read as the reverse complement.
TTTGTTTGTTCGTTCGTTCATTTATTCATTCATTCAATTTATAAAACAGCCCAACTCAAGCAAGTTGCTCAGGGTGGCTTACCATCCTAAATTGTAATTTGTACAATTCTTATTCAATTTTCAAGACAAATAATTTCTTTCTTTCAAATATTGGTGAAAATTATTGATGTACTTCATTCAATCTTCTTCCATACAAGCAATCTTCATTGTTTCAGTGATGTTCCAAACAATTGCTCAAAAGATAACTAAGTTTTCCTACCCAATTTCTGTAATGTTTAAGAAGCCTTTTAATAAGCTCTATTAAAAGGACTGTTACCGTACTTTATTAAGTAACAGTCCTTTTAATAGGACTGTTCATTTAAACAGGCAGCAAACTCCAGGCTCATCTGCACTGAATTGGGTAAAGAAATGTCTGCCAGTAAACAACCAAGTTGAGACGGCATCAAGAACACTGTTCATTTAATATTATCACCTGAAATAGCCATTTTGAGTAAGAAGGCTTATAAAATTAATATGTATTTAGACCTTTTGGTTTTCAACAGGCATGAACTGAGGACCGTTATTTTCTATTTTGTTATGCAGATTTTTTTAAATATTTCCAACTTTTTGGAATCAGAGGATTCAGTTTAGGTCTAATTATACTTGGAACAGAAAAATAAAATCAGTGCAATGTAATTCGGGCATGGCTAAATACAAATAATTTTAATAAGTGTATGTTAAGCATAACAAATATTAAATCCATTTACTGCATTGTCTATGGCTTTTATGTCCAGGGAAGTTCAAATAATAGTTTTAGTAGCCAATAATGTTTCTTTTAGTATGCAGCATTCTAAACACGCTTTTCTTTCAAGGTTTTGACATTTGTATATAAATATCAAGATTCCTAATATAGAATCATACACACACACACCCTCTGACAGTTTAGTTTCCTTTGGTTGTGCTTATTGCCAGAGAACACAGACCATTTTAAAATTCATTTGTAATGGATGGACCTTTCTGAGCCAGATGTTCATCAACACCTATTAGTTTTTCTTTAAAAAAAAAAGAGTACTTCTAAATTGCCACAAGTTTCCATTATCAACAGATTTTTAACAAGATCGTGGTACCCTGTATACTGTATAGAGGAATACAGTACTAACAAATTTCATTGTTTTGTGAAATCTTCCAACTGTTCCTGATGCTCTAAATAAGCAAGATTTTCATGAAGCAACTGTTTCTCCTCTTCAGGCTGGCTAGGACAAATATACATGTAAATCAGAGGCCAGATGGCAACTTTTGATAGCCACAATCAGACTAAATTTGAGTGTGAAGAGATGTGAAACGTTGCAAAACGATGATGCAGAGTGAAACAGTAAAGGAGAGCCAGTGGATCTGAATCATACATGCGTGAATTTTCTGTCTTCTGAGGTTAATGCTATTTTGCTGTGTTTTTTTTAAATGTGCTAGGTCTGCTGGTACAGTTTATATAACAAATCTGAAAGTGGTAAATTACGATGGCAACATTTTTTCAATCATTCCACCACTGAACTTTGGTGGTCAAGGGCATTGGAGCTTTGAATTTAAAATACTCCTTGTTAGATGATGTGCAGAATGCTAAAAGACTACTGAGTAATCAAATAGAAGTTCTCAATAAAAAGAAGAGAGAGACAGAGAGAGATTTACCTTTGCCTTTTCAGTGCAGAGACTCATTGAACTAGTAATAGACCAGGCAAGAAACATATGCTGGCCCATATGGGAAGACACTTATCCAGCTCTTGCCATTTTATCTTGATGGTCAAAATAGCTCATGGATGCTATTTTCTCAACATGCTGGAGAAACAATTGAAATAATTTCCTGGTCACACATCCTTGCATAAAATCACACAAAATACAAAAACTTCGAAACACAATCCATTTCTAGCTTAAACAATCCATGTTTCACAATTTTAAGAACAGCAGTAAAGGAACAGGCCAGCCACTGATTTGTGGCATCTGAAAATTCCCACCACTGCGAATGCTAATGTTGCATCGCACACAACGTTTAATAAATAATATTTACTTTTTTAAATCACAATCACTCACAAAACGGTTAGTGGCCTCTCACAGAACCTTAGTTGAGAAAGGCTGCCCTAAACCAGCAGTTCTCAAAATGTGCTCTGGGAAACTTTCTGATGGTCTGCAAAGTCAAATAATCAATATTTTTAAATTTCTCAGTTTTACTTTCTAATATAGTAAATATCGATAGATAGAATAAGATAAGAATCCACATAAACCAAAATTCTTTGAGATCCTCAATCATTTTTAAGAAGGCAAAGGGGTCCTAAGATCAAAATAAGGACTGCTGTTCTGAACTATTTTCCTGTCAAGGAAATGGCTGCTTTACTAATCAAAGCAATAGGTATTTTTGACACCTAACTTGTGGAATAAATTACCCAAATGCTCATTTAAGTACAGACAATTGAAGGGCATAGATCAACAAGCATGTGCATTTATAGGCAGTGAGAAAGAATAAGGAGAAGGGCGGGATATAAATGTAATAAAATAAATAAATAAATAAATAAATAAATAAATTAGCTCAAAATTGTCCTAAAAAAATCTTTAAAATGAAGTATACCTAGGTCAGGAGTAGGCAACCTCGGCTCTTTTATGACTCATGGACTTCAACTCCCAGAATTCCTGAGTCAGCTATGCTGACTCAGGAATTCTGGGAGTTGAAGTCCATGAGTCATAAAAGAGCCGAGGTTGCCTACCCCTGACCTAGGTTTAGCAAAGCCTGGCAGTAATAAGCCTGAAATGATAAGAAGCAGAGGAAGCTAAAGTTTGGGTGATAAATGATGGATTGCAAAAGTAAACTTCATAGAATTAAAAAGGTAGGAAATGAAACAGCAACACGCTTAATTGATATTTTTTCCAAAGTAAGAATTTTACTTTCACTTTGATCATTGAGTATTAAAAAAATATATTTTGCGCAGGGTACCTTTCAGATCCGGTTTTTTAAAATCAGTTTTTCAAAAACAGGATATACTCAGTGCCCCAAACGTTGCATACACATAGATATTTCGTAACAACTGTAGAGTTTCCCTGGTTCCAGCGTCGCATCATCTCACATCTCCCTAAAGGCTATAGGAAAAGCCACATCTTTACAGCCTTTACAAATATTCTCCTTTATTGGCTTCAAAAGGAGAATATTTGTAGCTCAAGGTTGAAATGAGGGGTCCTTGATGATGTTACCTAGTTTGGGTATGAAACGTCTGCAAGAAAACAACCAAGATTAGAATGCTCAATCTTTTGAAGGCCAGTAAATGATGAGTATGGCAAAACGCAGAGGGAAGTGTGTCCAAAGACCAGGGGCCACTACAAAGAAGACACTGCCTGACCCTGCTGGATGTAAAAACCAAATAATATTGTTGCAAGAAAATACTTGTCTTTTAATATACTTAGAAACATAATTAATTCATCAATATGATCTTGCAGATATGCCTTCTGGAGAACAGGTGCTGTGTGCTACTGATAAACAATCTTTGCTATAGCAAAATATAACATTCTGATATTTACTCTTGAGGGTATATTGTTCCATACTATAAATGTTGAACAGACTATTTTTAACAGCAGAAATGCATTAATATTTGAACATGCACAATGTGAAGTAATATGACATCAACCATGCAGATGTGTGCATTTTCAGAGCAAGAGAAGAGTACCAACAGTCAAGATTCGGACCTGGACATGTGACAGAAACAGCATTGGCCATGCTTTTAGATCAGGGGTCCCCAACCTTTCTTGCTTGGCAATTCGGTGCAGGGGGGGGTAGAGATGCCTTTACGCGTGTGTGCATGCGTGCACGAACGGAACTACAAGCGCGCGCACAAATGGGGCCACGATTGTGTGCACAATGCAAATGGGGCCACAAGCACTCGAGCGACATTACCACCCACACACTGCTGCAATGCTAGTGCAAGCGGGGGGAGTGTGTGCTCACAGCGATGATAGAGCCCACACACTGCTGCGATGCTAGCGCGAGTGGGGGTGCGCTCATGGTGATGCTAGCTAGTGCTTGTATGATGCTCACAGTATTGCTAGCATCCACGTGCCACCGCAACGCTAGCGCAAATAGAGGGTGCGCGTGCACGCACCCACGTGCACTGGCCAGCTACTCAGGTAGCCCAGTGGCCAAAAGCCCGCGGCCCGGTAGTGGGCCATGGCCCACAGGTTGGGGACCTCTGTTAGATGATCTCTGACAAGGTTGAAAGTGGTCAGCTGGTTCTCTTCCTTCCTACCACCTTCAGCCCCTACTATGTGGGGTTCTTCAGGGTTCGGTACTTTCTCCTCTCCTGTTTAATAACTATATAAAACTGCTGGATGAGATCATTCATCACCATGAGGCAAAGTGTCCATTGATGATATCCATTTATACATCTCTACCTCTGGTGAATTAAGCAATGCAGTTGATGTCTTGTCCCAGTACCTGGAAGTTGTGGGGGTCAAGATGGGGAACAACAGAGTCCAGCTGAATCCTGGCAAGACTGAGTGGCTTTGGATCTTAGGGTTTCGTGGATATGAGACTTCACCATTTTTTATGCTGGATGGGTTGGCACTGCCCCAAACAAACCCAGTGGGCAATTGAGATGTCCTTCTGGACTCATGACTTCTGGTCAAGAAGTAGGTGGCAATTGTGACTAGGAGTATGAGAATCTACTCACAGTTACTTACACTCTACTTTCAAATGGACTATCGTAACACTGGAACTGCTCTTGAAGAATCTCTAAAAGTTTCAGCTAGTGCAAAATGCAGTGCCACCTACAGTTGTGTATACCCTTAGGAGGACATACATCATACCTCTGCTCTGAGAGTTGCATTAGGTTATTAATTTGAAATTCACGCTTCTGGTTTTGACTTTTAAAGAGCTAGTTAACATGGCACCAGATAATTCAAAAGACTGCCTCTCCCCAATTACATCTTCCTGTCCATCAGATCAAGCAGGAAAGCATGTGATGTGGCCTAGGAGATGGGACTTTTCTTCTATGGCACCTACCCTTTGGAATATCATTCACCCTAATGTGAGGGAGAATCCCCCAACCCTTCTGGCTTTATGGAAAGGCCTCAAAGAGGGAGCCTGTGTGTTGGTTATGCAATGTATATATTTTGATTTTAACTTTCTTGCAGTTTTGTTTAATTATTTAAGTATTTTAAGTGGTTTTACAATATGTTTTAATTGTTGGTTTTATTGTATTCACACAAGTGCCCTTTGTCCTTTTCTAAAACCAACTTGAACTGGTTTCATGTAGAATTCTAATTTGCATTGGAGGATCTTAAGCATTATTTTACTAGCATGCAGATTTAAGGATATTGCATGACTCTTTGTACACTTTGTTAAGTCTCCTTTCTTTAGTCTTGGCATGTACACTGAGCTCTGTCAATTTGTTGACCACTGTGCCATTCTCCAGATTTGCTGGCATGGATTGATTATTTTCTTTTTTTTTTAACAAATTTTATTGTTTTTTTTAATTCTTAGAACAAAGTGCTCAAGACACACCGTGGTGCTGGGGTAATCAAACATCCAAAAATAAAACCATATATGAATAACTCAAATCAATACATCAAATATTCCCTCTCTATTTCCCTCAAATAGCTTAATATATTTAAGATAGTCCATTTCTAATTTAAATTTCTATTAATCCTAAACCTGTTTTGGAGCTTTATGAATTTACAATTACCATGATCAAGTTTAACTTTAAATAAACACATTATCAATTCAGGTATCCCTTCCAAGTATATTCTAGTTCCTTAATTTTATCATAAGTCTTATTTTTTTTCTTCCTCCACTAATATCTCCTAATTAAAATAAAATATTGGTCTATCCTATACATATCTAACCCATCAATCAATCAATGATTGATTATTTTCTGTTGATTGCCATATATCTGGAGTTAGTCATTGGTGGGATTCAGCCAGTTCGCACCAGTTCGGCAGAACCAGTAGCTAATTTTTTTGTTGCCCAGGCCCAGAATGGACTTCCAGAAATGGCATCCACACAGAGAACCGGTTGTTCACATATTTGAATCCCCCCACTGGAGTTAGTCCATAAATTCTTGTAGCCTTCTGACTTGATAATGATCTAGAGTGCTAATCTACCTGAGTGGTGGACCAGTGGACCAGCAAAATGCAGTGGACATAGTATACTTAGATTTCAGTAAAGCATTTGACAAAGTAAACCACAACCTACTGCTTGGTAAACTACAAAAATGTGGGATAGACAGCATCACTACCAGATGGATTTGGAACTGGCTGACAAATTGTACTCAATGTGTAGTCCTTAATGGAATTACATATATATGGAGGAAGTAAGCAGTGGGGTACCTACCTCAAGGTCCTGTTCTAGGCCCAAAACTCTTCAATATCATCATAAATGATTTAGATGAAGGAGTAGAAGGGGAACTCATTAAATTTGCAGATGATACTAGTTGAAGTTGAGAAATATCTGTACAAAAAAAATAAACTCATAAGGTTAACGTTAATAGGCCACTAAGGCCCAAGGCAGTGTTCTTCACTTGTCAATCAAGTTTGATTAAATCCTTTGATCCAGATCATAGGATACCCACAGCAAGTACAGAAGTAAAACAATACAAAGCATTCACGGCAATTGTGAATTGTGATTCATATCTATGTGTCATATTGTTCTGGTTCCATTGTCCCATTTCAGCTAAAGAAAGAATCTGAATTGTCTTGTAATTTCTAATGTTTTGTTTCCCTTCAGGGCATGAAGAACCAGGATATCCTACTCTAAGTTATCAACATTTAAATCTAAGATACAAGAAAGCAAAATAAATGTTCTGCATAATTTAGAAAATGTTTGCCTTATATGTTTTTGGGGGGCAGGTTTTTACTTGTATTTTTAAATTGTAATGTTGTCAGCTGCTCATATAAATAATGCATAAATAAATTAATAATTTTCTCTTCACTGACTTTATAATGTCAAATGACTAGTTTTTATGTTTTAATAGCTGTTTATAGGCTTAGTAAAAATAATTCCCACTGTTTCATTTAGACTAAAAAAAATTATTTAAGGCTGCAGTTGTGTATTCACTTACAGTATCTGGGAATAAACAAAGTTATCCTGGACTGATAAATCTTCTAGCCTGCCAATGCTTAACCTGCCAATCTTACAGTGTACTTAAAATAATTTCTCCTAGGTGGCAACAGCAAAAGAATGTCTTTTTTATTTCCTATTCAAATCCATATTTATTTGTTTTTACCATCTTGATAATTTTTGGTTTAAACAGTAAGATCCCATTGGGAGGGGAATTTTACATTGACAACAAACCATATTAATGCTAATGCTGTAAAGTCTCTTTCGGTGGTAGCAAAACAAGTTCCAGGTAAACCTGGCTTTGAAAAAGTTCAAGAGAGTTTGCTTGGAACAAGCAAGATGCACAGAACAATAATTTAGCTAAAAACAAAAAAGGTCACATCTGTAATATTCCACTTATGGGGCAAGAACAGAGTCAAGGAATGATGACTCAGTGCTTGATGCTGGGGAGGAAGCAGCGTGCTTGGGGAATAAACTCACCTCATATCTGAAATCATCTACACTCTGTGAGTGGTTGAGCATCTGCTGCCTAGACCCAGGATTAGTTCCAAGATGTCACAGCATCCTTTTCCTTCCCTTTTCTTTCTCCTTTGAGTGGTAGCAGGGGAAGAATGACTGCTCCAAATATGAATCTAATATTATAGCATTTAATCATGCTTGTGGGCAAGCAAAGCGACTAATGTAATTTTAGCAGGCTCTTGGTCTCAGACATGCTGCCAATTCAAAGTGATTCATACCAGAATGATGAGGCAGGGAAGAAAAGAGGCAGGGAGAGCAATCAAATCCTCTTATTTATTGTATTTCTCTTCTTATCAAGAAAGCTGCGTGCTGGCATGCTGTCAGTTCTCAATCACAGGAATAGAATCTTGGTAAAGCTGAGTTTAGAAAGCCTGACTGAAAAACCAGCAAGATCAACACTATTTAAAATACATACACACAAAGAGAAAGAGACTTAAATTTAGGGCACTTCTTTTATGGGGGGGGGACCCTCAATAACCAAAACTGTTCAAGTTCTGCAATAAGAAAAAAGAAAAGAAAACTTTAGCCAGGATTACCCTTTGCCCCAAGAAAAAAGAACTGCACAAAAGGGACACCTCACACAAAGATGTATATATGTATTTGTTTAGCTGATTTCTGCTACTTGTGAGAAAAAAGAGAGATCTGTGGTGCCTTGACACAGTACAATGCCCTTCCAACATTGGTTGCATTCAACAATTTAAGCCCACTTCACTTGGCATGTTTAGAGCACATTCCTATACTGACCCATTCAGAAGTTCCTCTGCATTCTTAAAACGTTCATAGAAAAACTAAGGGTTAGAAATGTTTTGAAATGAAAGGCCACACTGTCCAAATTTAAGAACTGAAAGTAAAACAAAACAAATCGCTACAGAATCCTCAACCTAATTTGCAGCTTTTTTGACTCCTATAAATTTTTTCTTTAAAAATCTCTTCATATGTTTGGGAATATTAGAAATTTTCAATTTTCACTACTAAATTACATAAATCCAGAAAGTTAAGAATTAATGCAATCAAAAGATGAAAAACAAATTCAAATAATCACTGTCTGTATTAGAACCGATAACAATATTTATTCTCCCACTCTGCCTACAACGTACAAACATGCATTCTCGTGCACTTGTGTAGCTCTCATTAGCTTTCCATTTTCTACTGCATTTTTAATAATGCAAATGTCAGCTGCCTTTTCTACAGCTAGCCCTCAGTTTGTAGGGGAGCATAGATAGGGTTGCCAGGTGTCCACTATTTGAGTGGACAGTCCACTTTTTTCACATTATGTCCACTATTTTTCACAAAATAGTGGACATTTTTTTTATTCAAAAGCTTTATGATGAAATGGTACGTAATCTAAAGCTGTACAGTCTACTTTTTTTACTACTTAACCCCCCCCCCCCCNCCCCCCCCCCCCCGCTTGTCCGCTATTTTTTGGAAGCAGACCTGGCAACTCTAAGCATAGAGGAAAGTGGGAAGAGTCATGAGATTTGAACACCCAGGTATAGCCTACACGAATTTATCCTTTGCAGTAGCTGGTTCTGCTCTAATTATAATTTATCTAATAACATTAATAAAAGTGATGTATCAAGAACTATGTCCTTGAATATCTGCTAGGTTTCAGTTTTGGGTATTGCTTTGGATAAAGCCTAATAAATGAATAACTAGATAATATCCTTTTTCATAGAAGAAAGCAAAGTGTTTTAGGGAATCCTAAGTTCTGTTTATACATTCACTGTCTTATTTTCACTCCTTCTCTTTGATGCCTGCCCTGAGACTCTGTTTCCACCTGCACTTGACAATAGCCAAGTAGGCCATGACAATGCAAGCCTTTTCCCTTGACTCCCCAACATTGCCCTCATTTCATAAACAGCCCATGAGTAACCTTTAGTCATCACTAAGTGTAGCAGTTTTAAAGTGGTATTTCTCTCCTTAAGCCAACACATGGTAGCTTTAAGCATGCAAAATCTATAAAGCTTTGTCATTAGTCAATCTCTACCATAGGCATCCCTCCTCCCAGAGTTTGATCTTTCCATTGTTTTTGAGTTCACCTCCCCATAACAAATCAAGAAAACACAATAAAATTTGGATTTGGATTATGGTAGGGATTGGCAATGGGAACAGGAAATGCTGGCACTGTGTTGTGCTCACTTAAGGATGGGTGGATGCTATTTTAACTCGACAATTGGGAGAGGCCCTTTCAAACTGTTGCAATGCTACAGCAGCATTCTTTACATAAATTTGGCTTAGTTTCTATACAATCATACAATCATCAACCACTCTTCTATTTATCTATCCTGCCTTTTTTCCCAGCTGCTACATTATGAGTGCTATGCATTCCTTCTCCAGAAACATAACCACGAATTCCAATCTATGGGACATTATTAATCACCGTTTCCAAGGAGCAGCAGGAAAAGGAGCATCTATAGAACCTTTTTTTCTCCAAACCATGGAGAACAGACCAGAGAGATGCTCTTACTTTTGATGCTCTGTACAGTTGGAACCTTTTATTTATAACAGGCTGGCAATATTACAGCTTTGGATTATTTGAGAGTGGATGAAATATTTCCCAGAGACATTCAATGGCAGCATTGAAGTTTGTGCCAAGTTCTGAACAGATCGCCTGACAACTCATGAAATATCTTATGAACCCTCATCTGCCCAGGAGTCTCTAAGTTCATTATTCTGGTATGTGATGATGGAAGGAAAGCAGAGTCGCAGAGTCTCAACTAAGCAACACTGACCAGCTAAAGAGGTACAGTTCTCTCACGATAACTTATATATGTAGAATCAAAGCAAGACATCAATATATTGCATGTGTTCTGCTTCTATCAGAAATTTTTTAAAAAACCACTTGAAAGTTAGATTTTGCTACATGGTGGTAAGTTTGGACAATGAGCCCAATATTTATATAGAAGGATTTTGAAGCAAGCTGCTTTTCACTTTAAACCTGAAGTTGTACTCACACATAAGTGACTAAGAGTTGTCTTTTCAATTTGCTATCAGATCATCATATGCTTAAAATGGTCTGGAATTACGAACTCCCCAAACGTTTAAATATAAGCATTTCCTTATTTTTTCAATGATATTTGTTAGTTAAGAATTAAGAGCATGTCATTTAAACACAGATTATTCCAAGAAAGAAGTTTTCCTACCCCCCCCCCCCTTAATTCTCGACATATTTCCAGGTCCTCTTTTTTTTCCCCCTCCATCCCTAAGGCTGGAACTTTACAGCAAAATGCTAGACAATGTTGACATGTTCGGCCTAGAGCTGAATGTTATTGTTTACACAAAAAGCTATTTTCACTCATTGCTTTATTTCAAAAAAGCAGAAAAACCAGATGGAGAGTCTCAGAATCAAGGCCAATATTGTATCTTCATTCATAACTAAATATTTATTGGTTCAATAAAGCCATATCAAGAGAGGTACATGATTATTTTCCCTAAAAATTTCATCTACTCCTATCCTCTTTTCCCGTCCTTAGTTTTTTTTCCCCAACAACTTGCTTTTCATGCTTCTCAACTATCTGCTTCTCAAAGAAAAGCAACTATCCCAACACTCAGCAAACTCTCTCCCAGAACAGATCACACGTCTGATAAATCAATAGTAGGTCTGCATGATAAGAATTTGCATGACAAATGAGAGGTTGTAAATACTTTCCATCACCTAACCTTTCCGTACCCATTTTGAAAACATACTCAAGCTGATCACGCTAGACTGGGACGAAAGGGTAAAAAACATTTTTCTGAAGAGGCATCCTGAAAAGTCTCTCAGTGTGGAGAAATTCATTGACAATTTGTTTTATGTAACAACAAGGCTTACATTAGTAAACTAAACAATATTGTTTGTGTAAATATGTAATATAGAGCAAAATATTCTTTGCTTTCAATTCTTATTGTTCTAGAGTCATCTCTGTGCCTTTATGGTAACTCTTAGTTTCCTTAGTTAATATCATCATAAAAATTTCCAGTGATCTACCTTGTAAAACAGTTATGAATGCATTAACTAAAGATGTGCATCATTTGCAATAGCAATGCACATGACTCATTGTGACAAAGCTATCATTTGAGTTTTTGAAACTTGTTTTTAACTTATGTGGTTTACCACATTCTTTTTCACTCTTGGTATGTTATTGTTCTTAGAAGGAAAAATTGAAATCAAGAAAGTACTAATTCTATAAGGTTTGTGTATAGCACTTAAATAATAGGCCTTTCGTATTCCTATAATCTAACCATTTGTCTTGTTTAGAGAACAGGCCAGGAGTTTCTTTATACCCCTGTCACTGATTCACCCACCATCATAGAACCATACAAAGTTAAAATTCTTAAGAAGGGGTGGGAAACCTACAGTGACTCAGCCACATGTAGCCCCTGAATCTTTTTTTTCAGCCCCACCCTCAATCCTATCCAACTATACCCCAAATTTTATTAGGGAGAGTCCAAAACATTGAACGTTCGATTTCCCACTTGGAAGCAGAAAGCACATGAACATTGCAGAGTGTGTCTTAAATTTTAGAAAGATCTGCCAAATTGAATTAAAAAGTAAAAAACTCCTAACTGTGCCTGTGAATATGATGCAATCTTGCCCACTTTCCATCACAGCATGCTCTGTACTTCTTGAAACCCCCAAACCTTTAAGCATGGTACATGGTTACTATTAAGCATGGTACATGTTTACCTAAAGAGTGCTAAATACTTTACCAGCAGCCAATGGATGTGTTGAAATTGCTCCATTGGGCTTCTCCCCTCTTCCACACCTACCTAGTAGGTATTACTTGTAGAGACTGCCCCAGAGGAAGAAGTAGGAAGCATGGCTCAGAATATCTGATTTTCATTACCAATAGAAAGTCTACTTTAGCAGAATTTTCAGATGAAGAACAAGATCAAAACACTCATATAAATTAGAGAAAGATAACCTGCCCTGAACGCCGCAGTAAGAATACTAGCTACTTCTACTAGCTACTATTACTACTATACAACTCCTAACAGCAACATACTATGTTCCCAAGGATTGAAGTTATTGCAAATTATAAATCAGAATAATTTGGAGGGACAATGAAGATTCCCCTTCCCTGAAATAAACAAACATGCATTTATGTAATTGAGAAAATATACGTCTTGTCCTGCTTTATTGTTGTGCCAGATTAAGTGCTTTGTGCTCACAGTTCCTTTTAATTTTTGGTTTTATACAGGAATGCTCAGTGCAAAGTTTCTACATTTTATTGTTTGAAGGAAAGTTTTGAAAATAGTTTTGAACAAAATGAGTAGTGAGTGCAATAGATAGTTTGCTTCCATGCAACAGCAGACTGAAGGGAAAGGATTAGAACACTAACAAACAGATCAAACTTTGCACAATATTGGAAAAAAGATACAGTACAAACGATATCTTAAAGTTAAAGTTTAACTAAATTGAAGTTAGAATGTCTTTCAGATCCATGAAGCAAGGCAAATACAGATATTTAGAGTACGATTTCTAAAGTTTATATTTATAAACACTGTAAACCAATTGGAGTTCAAAGAAGAGAGCTCAGAAACGAAATATTTATCTATATTATTTTTAGTAGTTTTTTCTCTTGCTGTACTTAATTGTTTTCTTCTTTTTCTTCTTTTTCTAGTATTTACAAATAACAGTACAACAGAGATTTTGGCACTAGGCTTGAAAATCGTATTCTTGTTTATATCATAAAAATAATTCTTTTTTAATATATAATTTTTATTAAAGATTTTTAAATGGAAGATAAAAACTAATACAAATTAATATAAAAT
>NW_015387737.1:561558-599955 GCF_001527695.2 Protobothrops mucrosquamatus | reverse complement strand
CTGACCTAGGGAGGATTTTATACTGGGTTCATTTTTAGGAATTTGGAAGACACAACTTTAAAATTTGGTTTAATTCGGTTTTACAGGGGGGGATTGTATATATGCTTTGGTTTTAAATATGTTGTGCGCCGCCCTGAGTCCCGCAGGGAGAAGGGCGGCATATAAATTAAATTAAATAAATAAATAAATAAATAAATAAGAAAGAAGAAAGCAAAGAGGAGGTAAAAGCGCAAAGAAGTTAAAAAAGTTAAAAAAATAGAAAAGAAAGAAAAAAGATACGCAGAACTAGCTTTCAATGTTATTCAATGCAGTTATAAGTTATAATTATAAATATATTTCTTATTATCTTATTATCTTATTTCTATAAACTGTTCTGAATATTCATCAAGTCTAGTGTCTATGAGGCTATGAGGGTCTAGATGGGGCACAACAAGCTTCAGCTGACCCCAGGCAAGACTGAATGGTTCTGGTTTTGGGGCCCACATATTAAACTTGACTTTGTCACACTACGGATATCCAAGCCACACGAATCTCGAATTGTGTCCTTCTAACTTCAAAAACCTCGTCTTTCTCATAGCACCCATTCTTTCAGGCAAACTAAGAAGCGAGCTGCAAAATACAATTTTAAACCAGGTAAACCCAATCCTCTTTTTTTTTTTTTGCATCTTGTAACATCTTATGTTTAATTCAAGTTTTTTTCCCATGCCACACAAGTTTAGACATATTCTTCCTGCCACTGCTTAAATGGTGCATCAATTCTCAAAATAGGTATTGTCTGAAATAAAAACATCATTCTAGGCAAGACATTCCTTTTTTATCACACACATTTTCCCTGGCATTGACAGTTGTGGTTTCTCCCATATTAATGTGTTTTTTTAAACTTCATTCCATGTCTTAATGTACTTATTTTGAATCAACATAAAGTTTATATTTGTGATAATGATACCCAGATACTTTACTGTATATTCTCAATCTTAAAACCCCTTATTTATCAATTATGTTTCATCGCCTATATTCATATTTTTGTTAACATTTTCATCTTGTTTATTAATTTTGAAACTTACTAATGCACCACATTCTTTTTATTTCATCAGCAATATTTCATTTCTCTTTAAAGCAGCGGTCCTTAACCTTTTGGGCATCAGGGACTGGTTCCAGTGCTAGTGCTTTTTCCGCGGACTAGGGAAGGCTTGGTTTTGCGTGTTGCCTGGATCCCATGTATGAGTGGATTGGGCTTTGCTCGCTTGCATGGCCCGGTTCCTAACAAGCAGTGGACTGGTGCCAATCCGTGGCCCAGTGCTCTAGAGGATCTTCCAAAGCCAGTAGCAAGTCATCTACAAAAACCTTTAACTTATAAGTTTCTATTTTACTTTTTACTCCAAAATCCTCTCTCGTCTTATCTTACTGTATATGTCTATCCAGTATTTCAAGAACCAAAATAAACAAGAGAGGACAGAGCAGATGTTCCTATCTTGTTCCTTTTGTATCACACAGGGTTTTGTTAGACTCCATTAACACTTATTTGTGCTTCTGTGAAGTGTAAATCAATATTATCCATTTCATAAAGTTCTCTTCAAAATGCATATCTTCTAAAACATTGCACAAGAAAGCCCAGTTCAAATTGTCAGAGGCCTTCTCTGTATCTAAGAAAATCAATATGGCTTGTTTTTCACTATGTTGCTCCAAACATTCCTAAATGTCCAGCACATTTCTAACATTGTCCTTTATCTTTTAGGTAAAATCTGCATGAATAAATTCTTGCAAAATTATTGTCATTCTATCATTCTAGAATTGTTGTGAACAACTTGTAGTCATTATTCAATAATAATTTTGGCTTACAGCTTCTTGTTTTTCATTTTGGAACAGAAAGAAATGTACCATTACGATATAACCGGAGAAAGGTTGAGAGACCGTAGAAAGGGGGACATCCTATCTCAAAGAGTACAAAACATTCCCAAGTTTTGAAGTAAGATTTTTCAATATTATTCTGGGGTTATTAGGTAGATCAGTTCCGTGGAAAGAACTAAATTGAAAAGAATCTTTGAAATCAAACTTCCCTTATTGTTATAGTTCTATTCATCATCTATCTCTGTTCCTCTGTAATCCTTGGTAGCCATAAAATTAATTCAATGTACTTTGTCTGGTATACCTCCATCTTTTTTATATGTTAAACTGCACATTAATTGTATAACTTTAGTGATTTTTTTTGTCCACTTATTGGTATTATATCTTTTGTAATGATAGCTTTGCTTTAAATAAACAAATAAAGTATTTTCCCTAAAACACAAATCTAGATCTCAGGGATGGGATGGTTTCTCAACCCAAGTTGTGCAAGGATTAGTTGCTAAAGGCTAAAGGCAAAACTGTAATAGGGAAAACATTCAGTTTCCCAGTATTTGGAATGTGATTTACACTACCTAGGTTTATAGTGACTCTCTGAAACATTTGGTGGTCGGTGATATTTCAAAATACAATTGCACTTGTATTTTGCACCATTCTCAATGGCCTTGGTACGTTCAAAGAAATGTGTTCTTTTTGAGATTTATTGTCCTTTCAGATATTTTCAAAATTACAGATTCTTGTCTTTATTCATGCCTATTACCATCCATGTAAATTGAGATGCTAGCACGCAAATAAATTTAAATCTGGCTATTATTTTACAGGCAAATCAACAGACTTCATGCATTAGCGGTGAAAGAGATCCCGGGGCAGCAAAGTTCCACTTGAAAATCCCTAAAATTCAGCCACCTTCCCTCCAGCATGGGCTTTGACCCAATCTCTCTCTCTCTTTCTCTCTCTCTTTCTCTCTCTCTCTCCCCACCTCTCTTTTAAAAGCACTGAATAAATACTGATGCAATGCCTGTCTTCTGGCGCAGGGCTGTTGTTGTTGGCTTTGATTCAAGTGTTTGATGCTGAAGGGCTCCCAGCATCTTCAGTGCCAGCCCTTTATCTGGAACCGTGGCCTGATAGTGAGATTTTGTAAAAGCTACATGGGTGGTTTTATGTTTTATTTTGTATTTGGGTTCACATACTGCACTAAGATGGGGTTTGCTTAATTGATTGGCTGGATTTGCAGTATATTAAGCCATTAATCCTAATTAATAAACAATGCTGGCTGAATCTGTTAAGTCACACCCAAACAAATTGTATTATAATCCATGAACCAGTTCTCTTTGTAAGTTTGTGATATAAGGACCAGTTTTTTTCAAACTTCAGTTGTAACTTTCATCAGTCTCCATATTAGGGATCTCACCCTAATTATTTATTATTTATTGATGTAGAAGCGATATTTTGTCCCAATCTGTTTTGGGACAAAATGTTTTATCATAGTTACAGTGGCATGGTGGCTTTTTTTTTTCAAACAAATTTTTATTAATTTTCAAATAAACAAATATGCAAATACAGGCATACATTAATATCAATAACAGCTCGTCGGCACCTAAGGTGCCGACTGAGCATCTCAAAAGTTTAACATCAGTACACCTAATTATTTTATATCTATTTCTACCCACACCACACACACCCAATCCCCCCCCGGACTTCCCAGAATTGATTACAGGGTTACAAACACATCATCCCAAGTCAAAATATAAGTACCCAAATTTAAAACAAGCAAATATAAACATACTTTAACTCTAAACATTAAAAAACAATCAAATAAAACTCGAAGCATATAACTAATAATAATCTATCCATCTTCCCCAAATCACAATATCTTAAAATTAATCTTACAAATATGCGGAAATCTTTACCATTTCTTCAAAACTTGAACATAATAATATCCATAATTATAATAAATGTTATAAAATTTACTCATAAGCTAAAACATATTTATCACTTTCAAACTTTCTCTAAATATAATCTACCCATCTTTTCTAAAATTTAAACAACAATAATTTTACTACTATTATACCATCAGCATCACGTTCGTCTCTTTAAAATTCAGATCCCATAATAAATTGCGAATTATATCCCATTTATCCAATCAAGTATTTTAAGCCCATTTAATCATACAATCTTTAACTAATTTTATAAATTCTCATTATGTAAACTCTGTTCAAAATAAAGCTCCTTGTAACAAACTCCCTTAATCAAATACTTTCAATCCTTTAACATAATATAAATTCCTTACAAACTTTTCAAATAATGAAATATTCTCTTTCTTTTATACAGAAAATTAACCATCAATATTTAAAATCAAAAGTTCTAAAAATATAAAACTTCTAAAACAAGCAAATGTATTGTAAATTAAATCCTTTTTGGTGCTTACACATTATAACCAAATCTTACTGAGAAGTAAATAGCAACATCTCTAAGTAAATTTCTCTGACGTGCGCCCCCTAAATTAACTCTATGAATATTTTGTCCCAATCTGTTTTGGGACAAAATGTTTTATCATAGTTACAGTGGCATGGTGGCTTAATGGTAAAGACGCTTGTCTTCCACTTGGTAGGTTGAGAGTTCAATCCTAGGTAGTGGCAGATGTTTCTTTCTTAGGGTGCAAAGAAAAAAATATCTGCTGCAAACTCTATGTGGGTGTCGGGAAGGGCATCTGGTCAGTAAACACTCAATTCCATTCAGTCGCCCCAACTCTACCCTGAATTAAGGGACTACATATAGGACCATAAAAAGAAGAAAAACTGCTATCTTTGGGAAACTTGTTTCCCCCCATAGTAGAAGCTGGGATGAAAAATAATACATTTGGTGCAAGGAATTAGATTTTAGGTCTTGTATCAAGTGTATGGATTAGTTCATACTGCTTATCTTTTTGTTTTTAATGCAACTTATTCAGAAACAAAGATAGAAATAGAGATCAGAGAGCCTCCCTGCAGTTCCCTAATAGTTTACATCAGAAGCCTAAAGCCGACTATACGCTTTGGATGTCAACGCTTCTAACATCGGATATTCTTGCTTTGACAACAGATGGAAATGCAGCCATTTTCTCTATTGCTTTTAGAATTAGTTGCTGCTGGGAGGGGGAATAGAGATGAGAGTCCAGCTAGTCATAACAATAATAACTTAGTTGTGGGAACCCAAGGACATTGGGCCCAGAGCTGATAGCGTTTTGGCTGGCTGGAGAGCTGGGGAGAAAGCCCACCCTTCAAGCTAATTAGGGAATGTGATTTGTGACTGTTTATTGGAGGAGGGAATTGCACTTTGTTACTTTGTATCCAGGGGAGGGGAATTTAGTTTCTGGTTTCAACTATGTAGTGCCGATACTTTGTTTCTCGAATAAAAGATTCTTTAAGGTAAACAATGCCTCAAAGTTCTTTTGAAGAGTTTCATCTGTTGGAACCATGACATTGCCAAGCTACAAGATCATCTCGTAAGTTATCTCATAGGTCATAAGTGATATAAATAATTTTGCTCATGAATCTGTACTTTTCTCACGGCTGGTTTCTCTGAGCACTCAAAGACTGTACATGGTAATTTAGTTGTAAATCTATCAATTTTGTACAGAGACTGTGAGTTCTAGTCTTGCCTTAAGTAAGAAGCCAGATTGGTGCCCTTAAGTCAATCAGTCTGTCTCAGCCTTAGGAACAAACAATGGCAAACCTTGCCAAGAGAACTGCAGGCACTTATTCAGGCAGTCACCAGGAGTCAACATTGGTTTAAAGGTACACACACACACACACACACACACACACACACGATAGAAACTAGATGCACAAAGCATCCTGGCAATTTTTGCTGGATCACCAGGCACACTCCATATGATGTTTCAAAGGCTGAGAAAATAAGATATAAAATATCCCACTGGCCAGAAAAGTTTTGTAAGTAAGAGCCATTGATTTGGATCACTCGAGTACACATGTTTAATTGTAAAGTGTTGCTGTTGCTATTCTAAGCATCACAATGTGAATGTTTTTAGACCAAGACAGTGTTTCATTTTGAGTGGAGTGCTTGGGGTTACCGTTCAAAATATAATGGTTGAGATCAGGCTAAAAACTAAAATTCATCTCATTGACACTTATTAACTTTAAACATCCATGTGTGTCATAATTTTTCCTTTCAGTGTTAAAAGGGGGGGGAAACGGTTATAGGAGGATTCTGAGTGCCATATAAAACCCTCAGGAGATCCTGAGGCCTCAGTTTATGTTCTTGACTCTAGAAAAATTAACCTTCAAAGGGCTTCTTTAGCTTATTGGTGTCTTTATTGCAATGAATAAGGGCAACATTCCTGCACCTTCAAATATTAAGACCAAAGACCATAAGTGATCTCTTGGTCTTTTTTCTTCCATCCTTCATAACTGTCCTATATGTAAATATTTTGCTTCTACTGGCCATTTGCTCATGTTAATCAGCTGCTCCCTGGGAAAGGAGCATAGAAGGTCCATACAACTCCATTAAGACTATATTTGAGAGGAGCTTAAAGATCTCTGAAGGAAGCTAATACTTGAGACCACCAAGAAAGTGTGCTATACATGGGTATCCACAGGGTATGATTAAAAGAAAAAAAAGCCATGATGGCATAATCAAGGCCATGCATATGTTCTTATGTGAATCGCACATGTAAAAATAGATGGGCTTTCAAAAACACCATCATGGCTGCCACCTTCACTTTCTTTACCACACTCTGTGAACACCCCAATTTTTAGAGATATGAAACATCAGTCGACGTGGCTGGCATCCTGTTGTCCTTTCTTCCCCTTCAGCTTCTTGTTTATCCTGCTTTTTTCAAGATCAAATTGTTCTTTATGGGTTAAGCTGTCATCCTGAATGAACCGAAACACAGCACCATGTACCTGGAAGAGCTTATACAGCATCAAGGGCAATGTGTACTGCAAGACAGAGATAAGAATATGACCCCTGAGATACTGAAGTTGTGAAGGAGCGGAGCCAAGGACCAATTGCAGGATTACCTAGTTTTTGTTATTGTTCCTGGGAGATTGCTCACTCTTAAGCAAAAATAAAACCAATTTGCACAGATCTCTTAGAGACAAAAGAAGTCAGCTTGCTACTAGATTCCCTAAGAAGATTTATTATTCTCACTGAAAAAATACTTTCAAATTCACACCCCCAGGACGGCAATCTAAACACCCATCCTCTTTTGCAATGCTTACGTCTCTGACAAGGAAGCTTAAAAGAAATGCTGAGAAGTCTGTATGCTCAAACTAGTCTAGACTGTTTTTCCCCTCTGTGCTGTTCTTAGTACACAGTGTACCAAAGTCTCTATGACAAACTGTTTATCAGCAGTCAAATCTTTTCTGATTTTCTTCCCTTATTTGCAGAAAAGAAATTTCTGCCAAAGCTCACTAATGAGAACACACAGATTAGTTACTGGGGTTATAAAGGAGCCATTACCTGCTCACTCTATAGATTCATTGCTCAACAGGGAGCAAACCAAACAATCAAACAAAAATTAAACAGGAAATCCAGCTGACATCCTTTAGGCTATAATTCTAAGTGTACATGCTTGGAACTGGCCTCTATAGCAATTAGTGCAGCATGTTTTCATGATGTATGCTTTTAGGCGTAAATATTTGCAATAAAATAATAAAAGTAAAATAAAACAACAAAGTAAAATAAAATAATAAGATCAAATAAACCGGTCATTTACAGATGTTATTATAAATGACAATTATGTGAAATGGAGAAGAACATTGTGGCAGTAAGCCTACCTGTCTTCTCCATTACATATGTGCTGCAGACAAAAGACTTGGTTTGGGAGAAAAGTTTGACACCAGGATGCCACCCTCCATATGCATGTTCATTTTTAAACATATGATAATAACCTGAGATGATGGTGAAGGTTGTAACCAAGTGTATGGAATCGTGTCAAGTTGCAAAGCAAATTGGGGGAAAAAAATGACTACTGAATAGATTGTTTTGATTTATCAACTGTCTCATTTAGCAACTAACTGCCCAGAGTCAGTTGGATAGTGAGAGAAAGGTGACATCTAAATTTGATAAAAACAAGCAAACAAAAAATAAGAAACTGTTTTGAGTTATGACTTTGTGACTATTCCTCACATTTATGACCTGTGCAGGTCTATAAAGCAAAGGAAAGCTGAAGTAAGGCCATAAAAACAGGTGTGATTGTACTTAGCAACCACTTTGCTGAACAACCAGGTTGTCAGTCCCAACTGTGGTTGGTAAACAAGGACTACCTGTAGGTCTATTCTAGCACTTCTGCTGAGATATCAGCTGCGCCTGAACCTCCTTTGCAGCCTTTCCAACAACCTGGGGTAGCACAGCAGAGGAAGTGAAGTATCCCTTCTGCTGAGCCACCAGCTGTTGAGGGAACTCCACACAACTAGCAATCAGCCAACAATCATTCTATCAAGCTAAGACACTGCTGACGGCATTGACTTGCCCATGTAGGCTTCGGGAAACATTATTAAAAGGCCTGCTACTTCCTCCTTCTAGGATGTTTTCTTCAACTTCCCACTTGACCCACGACTCTAAGATCAGGGCTTTTTTTGTCATAGAATGCCCAGAACGGAGTTCCAGCACCTTTTTGGGATGGAACCTTGTAGGGTAGGCAAGGCAGGTTGTATGACATGTGTGAGTTCCGGCACCTCTTTTTTTTTTTTTTTTTTACAAAAAAAGCCCTGTCTAAGATTACCTGGTTCTTGCCCATCTAAGTATTGAGCAGGTCTGATCCTGCTTAGCTTTTTTCAAAGTCAGCCAAGGTTAGCTAGATGGTGTGCCACTAGCTCTCATTGTAAGCCACCAAAGTTTAAGAATTAGCACTTCAATTTCCTTTGTTCCCTTTCTTTTTTAACCTCTGTGTCACATCTTTTAAATTATAAGCCTGAGGACGGGGACTGCCTCCTTGATGTTGTTGAGCTGCTTTGGGAGCCTGTTTTGGCTAAAGAACGGGCTAAAAAGTACAAAAAGAACAAAGTGCATTTATGGAGAGAGCTTTGCCACTTCTGAGGGACCAATGTGTTACTGTGACTGATGGCACATTCTCATCCTGGCTATATTCACTCTGAAAGAAGACTTACTGCTTCCTGATTATTTAGAACTGTAGAAAACCACAATGAGAAACCACACCAATGTTGTAAGGATCTCTGCTGCAACTGCTATCTCTCAGGCTAGGTGGATGAAGGCAATGGGTCTAAAACACACACACAGAATGAGTGCGTTTGTCTTTGCTTTGCTACAACTGTGTTTACTAAACCTATAGAGGTGCTGAACAGGGCTATTGGCTGAAACATATTGGGTGTTGCTTTTCCATGTTTCAAAGATAGCAAGATAGAGAGGTAAGGAGAAAAACAGTTTTGTCTTTCTTACTTAAAAAGATCTCATACTCTACTCGGCCATATAACAAGTACATTAAGCATGTCTTCATTGTCATATTTAGGACTAGGTTTATTATTTTGCTTACGCAATAGCAAGAGCAATCCAAGGGCATAAAGTGGACAAAAATAGCATGAAAATTGATGCAGCTACAGTGATGGTTTTATATAACATTTCTCTGTCTAGAGCAGATATCTGGCTGAAATAAAACTTTCTGACAATTCTACTTCTATTACCCTGAAGCAAAAGTATGGAAAACACCCTGTAAGTCACATGGGGCTTAAGCTGAGGCACTGCCAAGAATAAATGGCAAACTGCCAAATTACAGTGGTGTGTTTTTCCACATTAAAAAAAAGTTGTAAAAGAGGTTCATTATGCCTCTAGTGTGTTTAACACAAATATTTTTATTTTTAAAAAAAAAATACTGCAGCTTTATATTTTTTCAAAAAGGGAATAAACAGCACTATTCCTGTTTCCAGATATCATGGTGACAATCCATGGCCAATCTAACCAAAAGCAATTCCTTCCCAAAGAAGGAAAAAGAAATGTACAAGTCTGCCTGCCTTTACTCTAAAGCAGTGTTTCTCAAACTTGGGAATTTTAAGCTAGATGGACCTCAACTCCCAGAATTCCCTAGTCAGTATGGCTGACTGGAGATTTATGGTAGTGCACATGCCTTAAAGTTTTCAAGTTTGAAAAACCCTAGTCTAAAGGAACTCTTTGGTCATACAAATAGCAGAGATAATTCAGATCAACGGAAGAAGTATTGTTTCTGGAGGAAGGGTAAGGAATAGTTTATTCAGTAGACACCTATCAAAATTTGCAAGTGGGTTATTATTTCTCTCTAGCATAATAGTTGTTATCTCTGAACATATTTCTTTCTTGAGAATGAATTCCTTTCCAGGAAATTGAATTGCATTTTGAAGTGACCTATCATGGCAGGAGGTAAAGTGCCAAATCCATTCTGGGTCAGTCCCCGTGATAAAAACCAGATTGGATCCTGCAACATTATCCTGGGACACGTATATTTGCCTTCATTCGAAAGTGCCAAATCTTTTGATTTTCAGTTGATTTGCTGTTTATTAGACAACTTTCTTATTTCGCTTGAAAGACCGAGACTGAGATGCATGATATTCTTCTATATGTCACTGAGTCTGTGACCTTATACATCAGCCACAATTTTTGTGTAATGAAATATAAAATATTGATTTTGCTGATAAGATCTATTCAATCTATACCATTCTTCCACTTGCAGCCTGGAAGAAAAAAGAAATAAACTATAGATTTTTTTTTCATAATTGTGGTAGATCATTTCTATATGGAGATATAATTAGAGTACTGGAATGAGTCATCTGTCAACAGTTGGAGTCCCCTTGGAATTTGGGTGGAAGAACAAGACTTATTTACTTTCTTTTAAGGGACATATCCTCCATCCTACTGAAATTCAAATATCTATTGCAGTGTTCTTTCAAACAAAGGAGAAAATCCTGATTTTACTTATGTAGCATATAATTCCAGTGAGCTTGAAAGGGATCTCAACTACAGTTTATTCAAGCCTGAAGTACTGAATGTCCCAATTCACAAAGATGAAATTAGAATTGATGGCACAAGCTTAGGAGAAAAGTCCTCTCTTCATCAAGACACAGGAGATGAACGGTATGAAGGAAAAAGTATGAATAATGTCTTTTCCTAGAATACTAGTTTACAGTAGACCCAACTTCCATGCAGAAGTATAAACACCACTGCAGGAGATACAAATTTCTATTTAAATTGAGCAAGATGCTAGCAATAACCCCAAGCAGATGCTTTGGTAAACTCAATTAACATATTGCATAAGAGTCAGGTACAGAGCTACTGGACTCATCCCAATATACATATTTTAATTATAATTTCTACACAAAGTTTACATGAAATTTTTTTTTTAGTCTTCCTCAATCTGGAGCCATCCAGATGCATTGGGAAAACAATTCCCAGAATTTGCAGATAGTATGCTGCCTGAAATTTCTATGAATTACCATCACAACACATCTGACGGATACCAGATTGAGAAAAGTTGCAGTATTGTATAAGCTCTGCATAACAAGTATTATTCTAAGCCCATACCCAATGAAATGCTTTGAAATGTTAATTAAATGCAAAAAGATGGGGTGGATAGGCATATCCCCAAACCTTGGTGCTCAAAATGCTCACTACACAACTAGTGTTGCAACTTCAATGATTCCTAGGGGGGTCATCCTATGTTTGCTTTCACACTCCTGGTATTGTTATGATATAATACCATTAAATAAAAAAGCACATGCAGTAGTGTCACATTTTGAGGATCTAATTTAGAATAATATTAGGATCTCAAGAATGGGGCATATGGGTAGATGAATGAAGCCTCTGTTTCCCTTTGGAACTTGAGTGGGAGAACAAGACTGACTGGTCTCTTAAGAGATATATCCTGACATTTGATTTGCTCTGGCCTACTGAAATTCAAATATCTCTTACAGTGTTTTCCCCCCCTCTTTTGCCCAGTCTTTGACAGGCATTCCAAAAGACTATGACCCATGGCAGCTTGATTATTCAGAGTGTGATAATACTGTCTAAACATTTCGGTTCTCAGGCTTTTGCTCCTATCTACTACACTGTTTTAACTTGGCATGGTCCACATCATCATTCAAGAGGGATTTACCTTGATCTGTAATGTGGAGGTCAAGAAGCGGCTGCCCTAGCAATAGGCTTCTAATTTTGCTGTAGATGTTATGAGAACATTAATAAAACCACCCATTGTATTATTACATCAGTGGCTCATAAATCCTATGGAAATTTTCCCAAACAGAGCTAAGCTGTTTTCCTCAAACATCTTATCTATTGCTGTCATTGCACAAATCCCCCAACTATTTCAAACACTCCAGGGCTTGCTGAAATGTTAAATGTTGCCTAATAATAGGCTGAAGGAGGATTTACTGAACAGCCCAAAACCAGATCATCAGTGCGGCTATTAGATAATAGCACAAAAAAAAAATCTGAGTTCTACATTCATTTTTCCAACATTGTATCTCTTGTCAAGGATAATGGCTGGCCTGATTGTATGCCTGCTTCAGCATGTTGTATTTCCACAAGAATGGCCTAACTGCTGACTGACAGAAGGATCTCATTTATTATTCTTTGGCACAGCAATATTTTCTGAGGTCAATGGACTCTTGCATTTTCTGGAAAAGACACATGACAATACAGAAGGCAAATTTCTGAATGTTTAAGTCTGTAGTTTGGAAGCTTACTCTAGGGGGAACGATCGCCCTTTTATGACTTGTTGGCTCAGGAATTCTGGGAGTTGAAGTCCACAAGTCATAAAAGGGCCATCGTTCTCCACCAATGCTCTAGATCACAGGTGACAAACTTGATCGCATCACGTAATGTATCTTGACGTATCGCAACATTTTTTGCCTTTGCGGAGCTGGGATAGGCATGGCTTGTGTACGACACATCTGGCCCACGGGCCACCAGTTTGACACTCCTGCTCTAGATAATCTCAAAAAAAATGGCTTCTCTTGGGGTAAGCTTGCACATTCATGAAATTGCTGCCATGCTGGTCATAAAACAGCAATTTTCTAGAAGGTAAACCGCAGTAGATATGTGACTTCAGTCGATATTCTCTACAATTCCATCTTCCCCCTTTTATTTTCTACTACCCATCCCCCCTCCCATTGGGACATGTAAAATTTCCTTCAAGTGAAGCTTAATTCTTGAGACTTCGTGGACACATCCATGTAGATTTCTTGGCAACAATTTGGAAATTCTTCTTCCAGAATATGTTTTTCATTTTCCATTCTAAATATGTAGGTGAAAAATTCACTGCTTTGCTTTATAATCTGGATTCCAGATTATGATTAATTCCAATTTTAATTAAAAGAAATTACAGTAAAATCCCAGCTGAGCTAGAAGCTAGGAGAACTGAGTTCTAGTTCTGCCTTAGGCATGAAATCTGGCTGGGTGACTTTGGCCCAGTCATTGCCTCTTAGCTGAACCCACCTCAGAGAATGGTTGATATAAGGAAAATAGAAGGAGAACGGAATATTATGTATACTTTCTGCCTTGTGTTACTTACACATTTAAAAAATAAAGTAATAAAGGTGGGATAACAATCTAATAAATAAAATCAATCAATAAATAAATTGGGCATCAAAGAAAGATTCTGTAAACAGACTGTTATAAACAATTGCATTGTTGGGGACCCCAACTTTAACTCTTGCTTTATAACACTTTTCCATCACTATTCTACTGAACCAGAACATATCTTCCATATGAAAGAGCTAGAGGTAAGGTCAAGAATGTTTCTAAATAACTGAAGCTTTTACAAAGAATGTTCCAAATATCGGGGAGATAACAGTGTTACATCAAACATTTACAAATTCCACAATGGAAGACGTGTCCAAGGAACAATTACTACTGCCACTTCAACAAATTATATTTTTATGAAAGTCATGGTTTAGTTATGAACCCACAAACCAACTGTTCCTATTGGTGGCCTCCAACTTCAAAGTGAGATCAGAAAAAGAATGATGATCCTCTCTTACTCCATAAAATTATTGTTTGCACTTTGTGGTATTGTACAATGGAATGCAACTATTTGGTTGCAAACTGCATGATGGGCTTGCATGGAAAACCTCCCTTATCAGAAGTAGCCAGAAGCCTTCTATTTTTAACATGAATCCTCAACAATTTTGCCACAGACTATGAGAGGCAGCACAGAAATAGAATCTTCTGGGATCTGTGCATACCTAGCCTCAAATTTTTTTGCTTCCTTCTCTTTTTCCTCCCCTGGAAAAAATATAAGTTAGCATACATGTTAGTTCAGAAGCCTCCCATACTTTTAGTGCAGTATGTTGGAAAGTAACAACAAATATGGCAGACTGGAGGCATTACTAATGCCATAATCTTTTTATTGTATAGATCATTAACCCCATATCATATACACTCATAAACTGCATTTGTCTGCAATGAGAATAATCAAGGGATTAACCAAAATTATTAATTCTGGGCGGGTCATTGATGGGATTGACACTCTTTCTCCAGCCCCATGCAATGTTACATGTAATGTGCATGTATGTCTTTAGCTAGCTAGCTACATAGGGCTGCAAGCTGCATTCCTGGTGATATAGTGACATCAATCAAAGATTAGGATAAAAATGACTGTTCAGTTGTTGTTGTTGTCATCATTTGGAGAAATGTATTTATTTCATAAGCTTAGTAGTCTATCCCAATCACTGACTATAGGAAGCACAGAGCAATCCAATATAAACACAAATAATAAAAATAAAACTTCAAGATAAAACCATGGAAGAGAAACTGTCTCCAAACGCTAAATATAGCAGCCACCGTAATCAACCAATCACACTCCAAAACTCTGGTAGAAGAGGTTGTTCTTCACCTCTTTCCCAAAAAATAACTGGGAAGTGAGGTCAGAAAATGATTCACCGAGCTGGGACAGCCATCAAAAGGCCAGTTTTTGCATTCCCATCCCTCTCGTCTCCTGGGGAGATGATTAGAAGCATCTCATCCCTCCAGATCATGTTTTTTTAAACTTGGCAGCTTTAAGAAGTGTGGACTTCAACTCCCAGAATTCCTGAGCCAGCATGGGAGCTGAAGTCCACACATCTTAAAATTGCCAAGTTTGAAATACACTGCTCCAGATGGTTACACGTTATAGACATATTAATTCTCATGGATATTCAGGGCGTCTCTTTTAAATTTTAAATGGCCAAAAAGCAAACAATCATAGCTCTATAAATGAACACTTTTGCTTTGGAGTTTTTACAGTGCCATTTGAGATCCATTAGCAGCTGTGAAAATGGAACTGGAGATGTCTGGATTCTGAGTTGCCCATCTTGAATTTGAACCACTACAGTACAGATAATCTCTGCAAATATGGTTTAAAAGCAGGAGAGGACATTGGTTAGTTATTTTCTCTGCTCACAAATGTTTGTTCTGAAGAAATAAATATGGCAAAATAATTGCACATAGAGCCACTTTACACAACAGGTTTATTATTTACTGCAGTGGTGGAGAACATATGATCCTTTGGGTATTGATGCGTTAGACTTTATAGGTCAGTTTTCCAGCAGAGAGGGAAGCTATGAGCCTCATGGTCATGTTAATACAGTCCTTGAATCATCAAAGAAATAAATCAATCTAAGCTATACTGCCTTGTTGGCGATGACTTATCTTGTGTCTCAGTCATAGACCTGGAATTCTGTTATATTTAAAGTGCTAGTGCAGAAAAAATTAAGGAAGATGATCAATGCTTTATTTCCTCCCATACCAGTAGTCCAGTGGGATCCATTCATCTCTCCTTAATGGGTGATGTGGTTAGGGTTAGGGTTAGGTGGGTTTGGACTAGTGAAGTGAATACTTGGAAAGTATAGATTAGATCAGTGTTTCTCAACCTTGACAATTTTAAGGCATGTGGACTTCAACTCCCAGAATTCCACAGCCAGCATTGCTGGCTGTGGAATTCTGGGAGTTGAAGTCCACATGCCTTAAAATTGTCAAGGTTGAGAAACACTGGATTAGATAGTTTTCAACTAGGACAAGTCACTATCAAGGAAGTGGTGCTGTGTGTCACTTGGTCAATTTTGTTGATGTGGACATAGTGCTCTGCTAAAGGAGCACCAAAGTTGCCCTGACTGATAGGTCACAAGTGTAGGAGGGAAGAGGAGAGATTGAAAGAAGTGATACGGGTCTCCTCTATGCTTGACCTGTCTGACTGGCTGTGTTTGACTGTAATTTAATAGTTACTTTCATTAACAGTAATGCATGTGCATAACTGAATGTGTAACTGAAAGTCTCTGTTTATTCTGTGGTTTCCTGTGAGTGGCAGGGAACAATGAGTAACCAAGGGATCCAGTTCTCACATCACGGCCAGTTGCACTTAAGAGAAGCCCACAGAATATGTAAAATGGCAGGCAAGGATACAAAGTGACACTGTATCTCCTCCATACTATTTAAAAAAACCTGTAAAAGGTGTAGCTGTGTGAACTCCCATTTTAGCAGAAGCAAGAGAAAGCCTGCAATGTACTCATTTGGGACAGAACCAGCTGGCAACCAGCTGGCAGAATCCCTCTTTCTTTCCAAGTTTAAATTGTTGTCTAGTGCTACTAAATCTGTGTATATCAAAAGTTCATGTAATGCATTACCAGTCAGTCCTGGAGTGCTACTCTCAGGCATTACAGCAACTGATCAGGAGAAGCTGCATCTGTAGGAGCCAAAAGTGGCTAATAGGAGCTGGGGAAATCTCAATCCATGGCAATGTCATCAACTACATTGTTTAGGGCAGGTTTTAAAATTGTGTCCATGACAAAAATTGCATCAGGCGAGAGGAAAAGCAATATTTTAAAAATGGAGCAAGTAACAATGAATTTGAGCTGCCTCTGCTGTAGATTGGGGAGGGTATAAAAACCAAGCCTTAAGAAGATGTCTTGAAAGGCAGCAGGGCATCTTCATACTATAGTCAGAGGAATGTTAAGACGAAACTTATGTCAAGCTCAATCCTGCTCATAGCATCCATATAGTGCTCTTGGTAAAGATGTACAGATGTTGTTTGTCATTGCTTTCTCCATGATTTTTTTTTCTTTTCAGTCTAGCTCCCTAAAACTTGCACATGATCCCTGTCCAAGTGTTAATCAGGGCCAATCCTCTTTAGTTTTTAAGTTCAACCAAGGACAGTCAGATATTTCCACTTGCTGAAGCTTCTATGAATTTTAGTTTAGCAGGATCACAATGGATGATGCCATTCTCCAACCCCTACATTTTTATCCAGACCTGAGAACAGAGCCTTCCATGTCCATTAATTAAATGTTTGCAAAGCATTGTCATCTTATTTTGCTCTCCAAAAACTAAATAGAATGGGCAAAAACAAACATACAGGAGTCTGAGTAACCCAGGTATAACAGCTTTTGCTTTTTTAGAAAGAAAGAATTCTGCATAATATTTTTAATAAACTAAATTTCCCAAGAGAAAATAAACAAAGGCAGAAATATGCTTTGGCTTCTCTTTACAGGGAACACAAAGGAAATGAGGATTTCACCCTTTTGACCTGTTTCAGCAAAAATATGCCCACCCCACGCAGCTATATTTTAATTTGCTCCTAGACTGACCTCAGCAGAACAGCAAAAATCATGAAAGCTGCACCCTTCAGTTTTCCATTCCTTCCCCGCTAGCTCTGATTTTGATTCAAAAGAGTCGGAGAATACATTAAAGTTCTTCAAATACTGTACAAGATGAAGCTATTTTCAGCTTTTGATCTCCTTCCATCTTAGAGTGCTGCAAACACAACAGTCTATTTAACATTCCTGGCAGGGTTTCTCATGCTAAGCAAACACATATGTCATGCATAGCATTTCTAAAAGTAATGTGATGGTATTTGAATTCACTCGCTACTTATGTAGTATCAGCCTACTCTTAAGAGTCAAGGCAAAAAGAAAAGAAAAGAGGGGGGAAAAAGGATTGTACATAGTCCATTACCTACTGTAATACTGGGAGCTTTCGTTATCAAGATTTATCACTTTACATTACTACAGTTGTCCTTCTTTCCTCTTCAAAACAGAATTTTTCACCCCATTATAAGAAATAAGGAAATAAAATAACTGGGTTCTTGCTGTTCTTTCAGCATGATTCCATAATGCATAAAATCATCAAGTCTTGAGGAAATACTTTTACTATCATACAATACTATAAGTAGCTACCCTATGTTGAACACACAGAAACTGAAGCACCTGAAAGTGCCATGAAAGGGATCTATTTCTTTCTTCCCTATTTATCCCAACGTTCCTCAGAGATCAACTAGTTCAACCCTCTGCTCATGAAGAATCTGGCTATCCAGCCTCTGTTTCAGATCTGCCAGTAAAGGAGGGGGGAAAAAATCACTTAGTGACCCAAGCCATTTCACTGAATGACTGCTCTTGTAGATTCCTCCAAATATCTAATTTGAATCTATTTGACTGCAGATATAGTCCACTAGTTCTGGGCTTGTTCCCTGGGACAATACCGTAAAGAGCAAGTGCATCCCTCTTCTATATGATAATATTTAGATATCTAATCTCCACACATGTTCTCTTCTGAGGCTGAAGGTTTTCAGCTCCTTTAACTCTTCCTCATAGGACTTATTTCCACATCTTGGTAGACCTTCTCTGAACTTAATCCAATTTATTGGTGCCCTTTTTAGACAACAGTGCCCAGAACAGGACACACTATTTCAAGCAGGATTAAATTAAAACAGAGTTGAGGAGGACATTCTCTCCTGAGATCTGAACTCAGTGGTCCTGTTAATGCACTCCAAGGTAGTATTTGTCTTTTGAGCAGCTATATCACATACAATTCGTGTTGGCTCCCTTTCATATATCTTAGTGTCAATCCAGATATTCCCCCAATCCTATATTTGTGCTTTATGTTTTTTCTTATCTGATGAAGAACTTTACATTTGTCCTTGTTAAATTCCATCCTACTCATTTCAAGCCTTTCTAGTTCTTTCTGGATGTTTTCTTTGGTCTAATGATTCAGCCAACCCACCTGCAGTTCTGTGTTCTCTATAGAACATACAGATGTCCCTTTAACTGTTTCCTCCAAATTATTGTTAAAAGTGTTGAACTGAATCAAACACTGTGTCATTCCCCACTTTATTTCCCTCTATGCTGAAGTTGAGCCATTTACATATCCTTTTTAGGTGCACTCCTTCAGCAGCTGTAAGCCCGTCTAACAGTATTACCATGTTGCTCATATTTTGTCAAGTTTTGAAGAACATCATGATTCACTTGGTCAAAGGCTTTGTTGAAGTCCAATTTTAGTATGCCTGTACCACTACCCTGGTCTGCCAAACTAGTAATTCTATCAAAGATGGACATAAAATAAGTTTGGCATAATTTGTTTGGGACAAATTCTAATTCCTATTAATGTTAGCATACCTGTCCAAGTGCTCAGAAACATGCTGATAACCCGTTCCAACATTTTGTGTGACATAAAAGCCAAGCTGTCAGGCCTGAGTTTCCAATAACTTAAATCCAGTTTTTCTATGTCCTGCATTCTAAAGTGATACAGAACATGTCCCAGCTTTCTTCAGTGGGACCATTTCAGATAACTGAAGTATGCTATATATGGCTTCACACCCTTTTCTTTTCAAGAATAAAGATTTCACCATTTCTTCCATTCCTGTCCTTAAGATCCTGTTTTTAGTTCCCTTATTATCTTCATTGTCCTTCTTTACATTTGCTTCAGTTTCTCTGCAATCTTAAATGTCATACACAGTATTGAAGTATAGCCAACATACAGTTGAAAAAGTATTCTCACATTCTAAACACCATATTCTTAATGCAGCCTAACAATTCTTTCCTTCTTTCACTTTTTTGCAGCATACTACAACGTTGATTCATATTCAGCTTGCAATTAACTATTACCCCATCTTTTTTCACAAATGTCACTCCTAGACATGTTTGTTTATCTGATTTGTTTCCTACTCTTCCTGTTACTTATAATTATGTCATTATTAGTCCATTATGCTATCATTTGCTTTATTTGTTATATATATATATTATTTAAAGCTTTACAAAGAGTGTAAAAACTAACACAAACTAATAAAGAGTCAGAGCAGCAAGGAAAAAAAGGAAGAAATAAAAAAAAGAAAAATGCAGAAAGAAAGCATAAAAATTACTAGAAAGAAGCTTCATTTTCCTCTGCAGGAAATATAAGCACAATTACAAAATTGTCCCTTAAACAATGATTACAAAAGAAAGCTCACTCTTTTGTATTATTTAGTCTTTTTTAATAATCAAAACCAGAAATCATAAGTGCATTTTTATGTTTTAATGTAAAGTATATAAGGGGTTTCCAATCAGCCATAAATGAGGATATTGGGAAAAACTGTGGATTTTTTGCTAATCAAAGAAGGTAATTTAGGTAATTTCTCAATTGTTGGTAGTGTCAAACCTTTTTTCCAGTTGCTTGTCCATTAGTCCCATAAGAAAAGTCTCCAGTTTCAATTCTACTATAACCTTCTGAATTAATGTATGTATTTGTATCCTTTATTTGGGGGTGCATGTTAATATATCTACCAAGTATGATAAAATATCCCTTCATTTTGTTCACATTTCTAGCGTGTCTTTATATATTCTAGACAATTTCTCTAGTGACAAATACCAGCAATACATCATTTTATAAACATTCTTTTTAATACTAGAACATTTGTAACTTTCAGTCCTTTCACCACATATTTTCCCATTGGTCCGTTTGTATATTATAGCCAGAAATTAGGGCATTTTATCACACATTCTTTTATTTGTTTTTCTTCTGTCTCATAATACAACCAAACTGTTGTGTCCTGAGCCTGGAAAAGCAGGCTCAGGACGTTGCATTGGTCCCAGGCATTCCAAAAGCTGCCTGGGACCAGACAGAGCGGCGCCGGCCTTGTGTGCATGCGCAAGGCGCGAAACGCTCTGTTCCTATTGGTTGACACTGTACGGGTTTCTGGCCATATAAAAAGGCCTGCGTGCCTTTTGCTTTTGCTCGGTTGTTGTGGAAGAGAATAAAGCGTTTTGTTTAACATTGCCATGTGTCTTCATTACTCGCTCGTGAACGAAGTACACAACACAAACATTTATATATTTTAGCAATAACATGTTCATAATTCTATTTCAAACTTGGTCTTACTTTGTTCAAAACCATAAAATCTTTTATCCACTTAAAATCTTTGTGTTAATTGTACATGAGAAAACTATTGACCAGACTGTTCTTCTGTTATCAAATCTTCTCTTGATTTCATTTTATGATCTCCTTGAGAGAAGTTAATACATTATGATAAGTTAATCATTTATATTTACTTATCATTTCTCATCTATAAAATGTTTCCCACAAAGAAAAGCCACAAAGCCGATTTCAAGCAAAATCTAAGTTTATATTTATTCCATACTCTAAGAATAGCCTACCTGACATAAAGATTTTTAAAGTCTACATTTACCTTAACTTTTATTATGCCATAGATACCCAGTGCTACCCAAATTTCAAATGGTGATCTTCTAAATCCAATAACCTTCTATATCTTAACACCAATGCCCATTCTTCCATCCAAGCTAAACAGCAAGCAGCAAAATATAGTTTCCAATCTGGTAATCCCAATCATCCTCTTTCCTTATGTTATAATATCTTATATTTAACTCATAGTTTTCCCTTGTTATACAAATTTATATATATCCTTCTGCCACTGAATGGATTATTTTTGTTACCAGATTTAATTAAACTTTTTTGTGCAGTCATATTACTTTCTTCTGTTGTTTTGTATAATACTTTTTTCAGTCACTGGATTGTTTTGTAATTGTTGCATCTACTTTTAAGAACTCTTAGCCACCTCCTTTTTCTATTAGCGACTCCTTTCATGCAACCCTTCTCTTCTTTGCTCTGAGTTATATTAAAATCAGCTTTCTTGAAACCATATATGCATTTGATTACATTCAGTTTCCTTTAAAATCAAGAATTCTATTATTATGTGGTCAACTTCCCCAAATATACATGCTTGACTAAATCTTCCCTATTGGTTAGTAACAACTCAAGGATTCTTCTCCTTCTTCTCCAAGGGGAAAAAAATTCAAGCATGAGAGATTAAGAATTTCCTGGTTAATGGAGATTGTTTGCAATAGAGGTTGGAGCAATTAAACCCCCATCACTACGGTTCATGTTTCTTTTAAAGATCTGCAATTTATTTTTGGAAAGCATAATCCACATCTTTTTTCTTGGTTGGGTGGTAAATAACAGCCTAGCAGGCATCAACAATGGTATTGCTTTTATTCATCCCACCACTTATTTTAACCCTGATGCTTTCTATATCAATTGCCAAGTTCATTTATTTGAATTTCTAAGCAGGAGTGAATATTTTTTTAACATACTGTGCTACTCTTTCTCCCTTTCCCTTTCTTCTGTTCCTTCTAAACAAAAGGCATGCTTTAACTGTTATATTCAGTTATAGATGATTTTCTACCAGGTCTTTGTTATAAGTACTAAAGTGCATTTGCTTTTCTGTTTTAAGAGTTCAATCTCATCTTGTTTATTGCACATACTCCGAACATGAGGTTACAGACAGCAAGCTATATTCTTCCTGCTTTTATTGAGTGTTAAAATAGGTCCAACATAGCATTCCTCCATCTCCCTCTACAATATGCATTTTTAATCTGTAATACTTTCTCAAATAAAGGTCAGAAATGCAATGTAGCATCTTGGAAGGTTTAATAGTTGTACTAAATATTTTTTTTAAAGAAATACCAATTTTTTCTTAGAAAGTGCAAAACTAAATGAAACAATATACTATAGTGATATTATTTCACCTCTCCTTTAAAGATTGTTTACAGTAACTTTCCATTTACATCAGTTTATTCATTTGTTTCTCTTTTGAGTGAATAATTAAGGCTTAAGATTCAAAGAGAGAGATCAGTGAGGCCATTGAGATAGCTTTTTTAAAAAAAATATCTGCAGAAAGAACTCCAATAAAAATTATCTCAAATTATTACAGACTGGACTGTTTTAAAGATGGATAATACATTAGATTATTAAATAGTTTAAAACAGTATTTGGTTAAAATAAATGTCTCCCATTTAGAAGCATTATATTGGGGGGGACAGAGATAAAACAGAGCAAATTACACTGGAATATCATCCCCTCTTTGTTATGTATATGAAAAAAGTGTTGCCAGATTAACCTCTTTTGAAAGAACTTGAGACAATTCCATTGACATAATGTATCTTAACCACAGGAAAGTACCAATAGCCCTCAATTTACAACTACAGTTGGAACCAGGATTTCTATCACTAAGCAATGCAGTTGTTTTATGACTTGCACCCAATTTTACAACTTTTTTTGCCATGGTCATTAAGCAAATTACCAAGGTCATTAAGCGATTCACATGGCCATTAAGCAAATCCAGATTCTTCCCTTGACTTTGCTCCTCAGAAAGTCATAAATGCCAATCACGTGGCTTCAGAATGCTGCAGCCATCATAAATACATCCTGGGTTGTCAACCATGCTGAAATTTTGATCAAGTAATTACGGTAATCATAAGAGTGAAGACCAGTCATAAGTCACTTTTCAATTATTGTCAAATAAATGGTCATAATACAGGATTACCTGTATTCAGCAAAGTCTGAAATGATATTCTCATTAATAAAATGGTACTGTGACAGAGACATTTGCTATAGTGGTTAAGGCATCAGGCTAGACTGTGGATTCTAATTCAACCTTAGCTGAAACTGAAGACTTTGAGCCAGTCACTCTCTTTAGCCCTAGGAAGGAGACAAAAGGAAACCATTTCTGAAAAATCTTGGCAAGAAAACTGGAGGGACTAATCCAAGCAGTCACAATGCTGACTGAACGGCACAAAAATAAACAAAACCATGTATACTAAATGACACAGCAATTTAAGTTAATTAACAACAGGCTGAATGACTGTATCAGGTGAGAAATAGTTTGTCCAGTTCTGGCATCATTATCCCAAAAACATCAGCAATCTGGAATAAATTCAGAGAAAGCTTATCAAGATGTTGAAAGAATCGAAGTCCTGAATATGTTTAGCTCCAGAAGAGAACATGCTTCTTTACAAATACTGTGCTGACCAGGAAGTTGGACTAGATGACCTCTGAGATAACTATCAACTCTATGACTCTGTGAATAAACATCACACACCCACAAACCAGTTCTTCTGGTCAGACCCCACTTAATTATGTAAGTGTTATTACAGATATTATTGATGATGCCCCACAGATTAGAATTCATCATCAAATTGTTTTATTATTGCTTGACAAACATCAATCATATTCAAAGCAAAGTGATTGCAGAAAATAAACTATTATCCTGTTTCATTTTTTCCTCTAGGCCATAGAATACAACTATGTTTTGCTCTGTACTAATTCCATCTTTTTATTCCAGTTTCCAACCACAATATTTACCTTGCATATTTTGTTAATTTCAGATTGAACTTGACCATAAAATGTGTCCACCTCCTCTTCTCCTGCATCAGTGGTTTGAACATAAACTTGGATAAGCACCATGCTAAATAGTTGCCATTGAAGTTAAAATGTATTATTTAGTCACTGACTGCATTTGCTATATCCTTCCTGACCACAGAAGCAATGCCAGACCATTTTTTTTGCATCCATAATAATATCAATCTGAATCTCTGATCCAAATATATGAAGAGTGATTGTAAAATTGGATATGTCTAGTCTAGTCAAAAGGGCTAGGAGTGGCATGGTAGCAGTGTTCCAATATTTGGGGAGCTACCACAAAGAAAATGGGATCAACCTATTTTCCAAAGCACCAGAAAGCAAGACAAGAAACGATGATTGGAAACTAGCCAAGGAGAGAAGCAACCTAGAACTAAGGAGAAATTTCCTGACAGAACAATCAACCAGTGGAATGGCTTGCCTTCAGGGGCTCTGGGTGCTCCGTCACTAGAGGCTTTTAAGAAGAGACTGGACACCCATTTGGTTCTCCTGCTTGAGTTGGACTAGAAGACCTCCAAGTTCCCTTCAAACTTGATGATGATGATGATGATGACGACGACGACGATGACAATGATGATGACACTGTATTGAGTTTTCCCATCTTTATGCTTCTTACATTTCATGTTTCCACTGTAATTCTGTCTTTGCAGCTGTAGATTGTCTTTTCCTCCATGGCAATACAAGCAACTAGATGCCCTAATAGCTAAAGTCTAGCCACATCATAAGCGCTATTAATATCTGAAAGAATCTCAACTCTTTTTCAGTAGTATGTTGAGTGCCATCCAACTCAAAGGAGGCCATCATCCAGCACTATATTATCAATCATTTTATTTTTTTCTATCCATGTGATTTTTCCTGGCAAAATACGGAAGTAGTTTGCCACTGCTTTCTCAATGATGCATTTGCTTTTGTCACTAAAGTGATGACTGGCCTCCAGAATCTTCCTATATCACTGCTGCTCAATATAAGTGCCTGTTTGCTTCAGTTGCACAGCTGCGGTGACCTTTATGCTCTGGGTGAGTTTGCTGGGAGAATATCATTGGCATTTTTCACTCATCCATTCCCCCGCCCCGCCCCCAGCCCAGATGATGCAGCCTAGCAGGACTTTGAGGAGGCAGGTTCAAATAATTTACTACTATGTAAAAAGAGTAACAAATTCTGAATTAGATAAACAGTTTTAAAGTGATAGAGGTAACCATAGCAGTTCAACTTAGAGAAGTTCCACTGGAATCAATGGTATTTATTATTGAATAGATATACTCATGTGTAGGAGGGCACTTATTAGATTGTTTTTACAAACGTTGAAATCTATACATACATTTACTTTCATCATGAAATATTATGTCACTTGCACAGAGATTATAGAGGCACCATTATATGAAACCCCTCATTATGCAAATTCACCTCACCTCTTATTTAGCTCAATGTCACCTTTTGTAAGCAATTTCATTCTATGAATACCTGATTACTGAAATTCTTTGGATATCTTCCAGACCAAATGAAACACTGCCACACGCCCTCACAACTAACTAAAACTCTTGGCACAGTTTAAATCTGGGCAGCCAAAACAAACTACATACAGAGCAAAATATTGCTGTCAGCTTTAAAGCATGGAAAATCAAACTCTTTCCACAAGCGTCTATGCTTGCTTTTAAATAGTTTGGCAAATGAATTGGAAAGATGTATAATGAATCTCTCAAATAGCAAAGCATCAAACAGATTCTTGCTTTAAAATCCATGTAAGAGGAAACATAAAACAGGGCACAGATGCAATCTATATGCGCTCTCTCTCTCTCTCTCTCTCTCTCTCTCTCTCTCTCTCTCTCTCTCTCTCTCTCTCTCTCTCTCTCATGCACATACACACACACACACACAGAGGCAAACATATTTGCATCTATAAATGGGATAAGAGCTTCATTTTAAGATCACCCAGTATAGTGCAGTATATTAAAACATAAAAGGATAAGGTTATAAATTATTTTTATAACTGGAAAACACGATATATATCATCAGTTTCATACAATAGAAAAATTATACCGATGTTATAATTTGTAAGGGAGGACGTTAAAACCTTCTTTTTACATTATTTTATTCTTAATTCCTTAAAACACAGTATTTTCTGTTTATACACCGTGCTAGTCTTTAGAGTGCGGAGGTTTGTTCCTCGTATACGATAACCTTCCCCCCCCCCGAACCAAAACATTTTTAAGCCCGTTGTGAATATCATGAAGCATCTCACCCACTCACCAACTGATCGGAATACTCCCATTCTCAAACAAGTTCTACATTTATTTTAAAAAAATCACTGGAGAGGGGTAAGAAAGTAGGTGAAAAACGAGTTCCTTGGACGGCTATGGCCATCTTCATGGAATGGTACTTCAGTAAAATCTTCCAAAGCAGGAAATATTAGGCAACCTCTGGAAGCAAATCAGGATGACCACAATGGTCTTGATCCCAGACTGAGTAATGTGAAAATTCAAGGCACCCTTCTTTTTATTTATTTGTTTACTCATAAAATTTATTGGCCACCCATCTTACCACAGGGTAACTCTGGGCAACAAAAGGCGATCATATGCAACAGGGACGCTGCAACCATCACAAATACACGCCAGTTGCCAAACATCCGAATTTTGATCACATGACTGTGAGGATGCTGCAATGGTTGTATGTGTGAAAAACGGTCATAAGTCACCTTTTTCAGACCACAACTTCAAATGGTCCATAAATGAACGATTGCAAATCAAGGACTACCTGTAGACCCGAATCAATCAGTCTATCTTTATTATAGTCACAGAGCAGGAAATAAAAGCATTAAAACAATAATAATGGTACAAAATAAAAATAAAAGATAGACAGAATAATATATAGTGATTGGTGGTGGCTTAACAGTGAGCAGTTAAAGTTTGCCTAATTCTACATACTGCATAGCAGAATTGACCACATTCAGAGAAACTACTTCATACTGATCTGATAACAGTAACTGCACATAAAAAGATCAATATTTCCTGGATATTTTGTTAGGTAAGGTGCTATAAACTGAGCCTGTGAGTCCTGATAGAAGATGCACTAAAGCAGGATGTGGTTTATAGCTTCAATGGCCTCTTGTCCTGTACCTGTACCCATAACACTTTGATAACATTCTCACTCTACCTAAGAGAGTGAAGAATAAAAAGAAAAAAAGTATTTGTTGGCATGAGTAAAAGGTTTTGGTATTTTTTTTCTTTTTAAAATTCCCATTTACTATTCAGAGAGAAGACCCCACCCAATATGATGGTTTTTATTCAGTTCATCTCAGGCCACACTATGCCTACTCGAAGATAATGACAAACTCAGCTGAATTTTTTTATATATTTAATATGGTGTTTTGATACTTTTATCCTGTAATTATAGTGCCAGAATTTTGCAATTGGTCCAGAGAACTGACAACTCCTTCTATTTTTCCCTCTGCTCCCCCAAAAAAATCATTTTTGTTTCAAAATTCATTTATAACCAGTGATGACATAACATTAATGTTGGAGGGGAAGATACTAAACATACAAGAAACAGTTTGTATGGGCACAAGCCAGCCCCTGAAGACCCTACCTTGTAATAACATACAAATTTAACTCTAGTTAAAATATCGATTAGTGAAATCTAAATTGTAAATGATAGCAAAGATCAGAACTTGAATTAGAGAACATGGAAAGTGAAATGGCACTTTCTATAAAAACCTATTAATGCTTCACACCTAGCACCAACCTGCACAACTTCTGACTGAATGAGCAAATGAAGCACACCAGCCATTGTATTGACTAGGCCACCACAAGACATTTTGTGCTTGAGACAGCAAAGAAGATGGTTCATTTTACAAAAGTTGAATGGACTGGCAATTGAGCAAAAATGAGATCAGGGAAAAGTCCTCCACTGTCTCTGTCAGCGTCAGACTAGTTTGTGTAATTGTGGTCTTTTCAATGTGTCTTTTAGGAGAGAGGAAGTTTTGGAAATCCTGACCATCTGCTACCAAATATTAGAGCAGATTCCATACATCATGATCTGCCCAAAGCTTCTGTTTTCTTTGATCTCAAGGCAGATTTGAGTCCCGCTGTGATAGGTCTTAATATATAGCTGAAAGGGAGGTTAGCAGGGCTGTAGCTTGTAGAATACATTATTATTGACAGAATAACAGAGTTGGAGGGTACCTTGGAGATCTTCTAGTCCAACCCCCTGCTCAAGCAGGAAACCATTTCAGACAAATGGCTGTCCAGTCTCTTCTTAAAAACTTCCAGTGTTGGAGCATTCACCACTTCTGGAGACAAGTCGTTCCACTGATTAATTGTTCTCATGGTCAGGAAATTTCTGCTTAGTTCTGGGTTGGTTCTCTCCTTGATTAGTTTCCATCCATTGCTTCTTGTCCTGCTATTATGTCACCCCTAGCACTGCTATCACACCACCCCTGATAATAAACACAAATTGTTATTTTAAAAATTGCTTGTCACAATCAAAAGACTCTCTGCAGGTTACAGTTGTAACAATAAACGGTCCATAGTACAATTACAACTACATAACAAGAAACAATAAGTACGGTAGTCTGCCCAAATTAAACTACAGATAAAACCCAGATACCATCCAGTTTCAAAATCCTTGAGGACTGGAAGCCTGTCATTTCTACTACAGGTATTTTGGTAAATATATTTTTTTGAAAGTTTGTACCCCTTCAGTGGAAATGTCCCCAGACTTCAGTATGAACATTATTAGAATAAATTCAACATCAGTGAAAAACATGAGAACATTCTACTTTCAAAGTGGAAAAAAGAGTAAAAAATTGTAGCCCCATGATGTCATTTTCCATCTTCCTATCATAGCCCTAAGGCTTCCCAATTCCACATAAAATGTTTACTTCCAGAAGGAGCTTTTATCTTCAATTTGTGCCCATCATTTATTCTAAACGAAATGAAAATGTGTTTTACTGCTGAACTTCTAAGAACTGCTTCATACACAACAATTTTCCTGCTTGGAATAAATGTTGTACAGGAAAATAACCACATGCGAATCTGCAGGGGGAAAAAAAATGTTACCCTTAACATTTTATGTCTAGTCATTTTAGATGAAGGAAGTTGTTCTTTTCTTCTTTTTGCTTTGAAAGTTTTTTTAAAAATGTGTTTGGAAAACATAATGCATCCCCATGCTTTGATTTGTTCAATAAAATTATTTCATGTTTGAAGACAATCCAGTTTCATCTTTTCCTGCCAATTTGTGACATGAGTACCTTCATGTAGCAAAAGCTTCATCTCAGGAGGTTATACAGATGTTTTTTATATGCTGAATTAGCTCTGTGGTGAAGTATAAGGGGACAAACCTTAGTTTCTCAAAGATGAAAGACGGACGGATTCTATAAGTTTATACGTCGTCCTCTACCCCCCCTCCCCTTTGTCTTAAAATTATTCCCTCAATAAGTTAGTTTGTTAAAACCGTACGTAAGACAAACCCTTGTTATACAAAGACCTCCCTCCCAAATTTTTCGATTGTTTAATCAGGTAAATGTTCTTATTAGACTCAGATTTAGGATCTTGGCTTGTGAATGTTCTGCTCTATTTTCAAGCTGTCTGTTGAATATTGTGCTCTCAGGAATAGCTTCCATTTGAATAACTTGCTTCCATTGAATAGGTCAGCTGGAAGGCTGAGGCATACACAAATCTGAGTTTTATTTGTTTATTTGATCATTTAATTCATTTAAACAATGTATAAAGCTGTCCAGTTCAACCTGGTGACTCTAAGTGGAGAATAAGATATATATTTATCTATATATACCAGGGGTCTTCAAACTTGGCCCTTTTATGACTTGTGGACTTCAACTCCCAGAATTCCTCAGCCAGCAGATTTAATAGAACAACAGAAGAACAGTATAACAGAATAACAGAGTTGGAAGGGATCTTGGAAGTCTTCTTAGTCCAACCCCCTGCTCTGGCAGGAAACCCTATATCATTTCAGACAAATAGTGTCCAATCTCTTCTTTAAAACTTCCAGTGTTGGAACATTCACAACTTCTGGAGGTAAGTCATTCCACTGATTAATTGTTCTCACTGTTAGGAAATTTCTCCTTAGTTCTGGGTTGCTTCTCTCCTTGATTAGTTTCCATCCATTGCTTCTTATTCTGCCTTTAGATACTTTGGAGAACAGGTTGATGCCCTCTTCTTTATGGTAACCCATTAAATATTGGAACACTGTTATCAGTGTTTTTCATTAAACTAGACATGAACAAAATTAAGTTGCAAACAAAAACATGCACACACCTCAAAAACTCCAGTTTCAATTTTAAAAAGTAGTTCATGTTATATATATTTAACATTATAATGCATAAATTGGTCCACACACACTATCTGTCCATTTTCAAAATCCTCTAGGACTAGAACCCTGCTATTTCTATTACAGGTATATGCCAAACCGAAAGTCTGTATTAAGATGAACACAGTTTGCTGTAGAAATACAGAAAACCAGTAGCCTTACTTACATTCAACTTTATACAGTAAGAAAGCCGAGTTTATGACTGAATCAAAGGGGAAGACCCCCCCTACATGAGAATTTTCCAAAACAAGTTTAAAAGTAACACATTTGATAAGCAACCCATTTGATTAGGGTGGTGGTGGTAATGGAGTGGGCAGTTGAGAAAGGCTGTTTCTCA
Source organism: Protobothrops mucrosquamatus (assembly GCF_001527695.2). Taxonomy (NCBI): domain Eukaryota; kingdom Metazoa; phylum Chordata; class Lepidosauria; order Squamata; family Viperidae; genus Protobothrops; species Protobothrops mucrosquamatus. Next base: position 569,033 of record NW_015387737.1, on the reverse strand, counting down.
GAACAAATAATGAGTCACTATATTATAGAAAGAATTAGTCATCCTCCAATGAAGCTACAAGAAAAATCCTTTCATAAGCTCCAAAAGAAGGCATGTGGTGAAGTTCAAGGCCAGCATAAGACCTTTTCTTGCCCGAAGGGGAAAAAAATGTCTCCCCTGCCCTTCCCATGCATCAGAAATAAGCAAGGTAGTTTGAAGGGTGCAGAATGTATTCAAGAACGTTACTTCTTGTTTCCATCTCTTAGGACTTTCTCCATGAAGCTGGCATGTCAGTCTATCTGATAGTAAAACTGGGCATCTGCAGAGGGAATGATTTTGTGCAAGGAATACTTTTCTGCAAGGGAAATTGCTCCAGTTAACTTCCTGTACATGGGAGCATTAAACCAACCAGAGAAGGGGAGAGATACCAAGAGGCCTTCAAATGTCAATTGGCAATCTAAACGTAAAGGGTGTGTGGGTAACCAGGACCTGGAGCTTCCTGAATCTCAAACTTTACTTGGAAAAAGCATCTATACAAAGCAGTGAAACTAAAGTCACTTGTGTGTATGACAGAGAATGAAAGACAAATTGTTTTGCTACTGATGCTGCATGGCTTCTGCTTCTAGCATAAGCTTCTTAGTAGAACATGAATAGCAGGAACTATGTACAGTTGTTAGGAAAAACATTCCTAACAACTGTGGTATGGAAACTAGAACAGAAAAAGACATGTGCCTTTGAGGTAAAGGGGAAGGAGTTACATATGTCTCCAGAACAGAGATCAGTAGAAACATGTAACAAGTGTATTAGCACAGGCTGGTGTGCGCGAATTACACAATAACAACAGTTAGCCCCTTTTTTGTATATTTTAGTCTCTACCAAACTTGCATCCCTTAAATATATTGGATTTCTACTTCCATAATTTCTACCTACCATCAGTCAGTTTGGTATCTACATGCCTGATTTCCCATAAATGACAATGACAGTTGGCTTTTTCCCAAGGGAAAAAAAACCAGTGGTGCTGTACCTGGTTTGGTTTTGTGTTAGCCTTCTGCGTTTGTGATCATGGTGCAAAACTCCATGAAGTCATCAGGGTTAAGTTTGACTAAAAGGACGTTTTACTTTTACGCAATTTCAGTCTGTGTGAGTTTCTAAGAATGAGATCAGGGCTTTGATCATGTTTAACCAGCTGTGGAAAAAAACATGACATCCTGTACTGCAAGCTCAGTGATCAGAGTAAAGAAACAAGAAGAAAATAAACAGTGAGAACATATGTTGCTTAATGACAATTACACATCCATCAGATCCCAAGAAGAATCTTCAGGTAGGAATTTTATAGTAGAACATTTATATACCTAATTTATTTTTTATACCAAGGGTGAACAATAAACCCACTCCATAATTTAGCACTAATCTAGATAACACAGGTATACATCTTTGCACACTCATCCATGTGTTCATATGTGTTTGCTTTTTATTTACTGAGTTGGGGAACATGACAGAAGAACTACAACCAATAATCCTAGTCAGAACTGTGGATTTGTCTCCTGCTTTGCAGTTAAAGATTATACATCTTCATACATTCACAGTGGCATCAATGTAATTATTTATTATAGTGGAAAGTTTTTAAGTGGGAGGAAAGAAATGACTAAAACAAAGCCATAATGACACATTTTTCAAAGGAAAGAACAGAAGGTCCCAAATGACTGAAGCCATAGAAAATATCAGATATGTCTAAAAAAGCCTCAGCAGGTAGTTCATCTCAAAAAAGGAAGGAAGGCTGGGTTTGGTTATTTTGGGGATGGAAGACTTTCAGAAAAAGTCCAGAGCTGCAGGAAGACAATATGTCCAAGGCATTGGATTAAAACCCAAGACTTCCAGATTCAGGTTGAATCTCAGCCTTGAAAGTTTACTGGGTGATTTGGGGCAATTCTCTCTCAGTCTGTCTGTCTCTCTGTCTCTCTCTCAATTCACAACTTATTTTTGTGAGGGGAAATTTATAGAGGGAATGCTACATAGATCACCTTGAGCTCTTGGAGAAAAGGTGGGATATAAATCTAACAAATAAATAAGTAGCCTGGAAATTTTTAAAAAAACATCTCAGAGAAAGGCAGTAGCAAATCGCTTCCATATTATTGCCATAAAAGCAACACGGATGTATCTACGAAGCCACTGAAAATTGAGCTCAATTTAAATAAGATTGTTATTCTGTAAATGAGACTATACAGTTCCACCATTCTTCATCCCATAATTATACACACAGAAAGGGCAAATTCCTGCCCACAGCCTGCAACCTTTTTTGTCATTAGACGTTTCATGTTGTTTCTGTTTCTTCAGCCATGGACTGTTTCCTCACTACGGTATGATTTATGGTATCTTCATAGCAACACCCACCCAGTGTTGAAGCAATATGAAGCTGGTCCTAATGCTCCTTGCATTTACCTGTACTTCATTTAAAATGTTCTATATGTCATGCAATTCACCTTTAGGCAGGGCACAGAATTAAACATTCATTTTACTACAATAAAATACAATACTTAAAAATGTATGTAATTGCGTAATATGCAACAAGTATAATAGAAAACATAATCACAGCCAGTGCTTGGCAGCAGCAGCTCTTAAATGCCGAGCAGATAAGAATATTTTAGCTTCCACTTCAACTGTAACAAGATCAGAGCAGGCTTTCTTTCAACAGGGAGGATATTTGTGTATTCCAGAAAATGACATTACAATTGAAAAAAAAAAATCTTCCTGGCTGGTGCCAAATGAATATTCACAGGAAGTGATATAATCAGAACAGTTTCTTTTAATGCTCATTGGGGTGACCAAATAAAAGCAGAAGATGTTCTCTTAACTGAACACTTCAAATCCCTGATTCATTCCAGATTTATAAGTTAATATTAAAACCTTAACATCCCCCCAGCAATAAGACATTGGAAGCTAGCATAATCCTTCTAATAAATGCATTACGTGGCATTGGCTAAATTCACCATAAAGTATATTGCTGCACAATTTTGTACGAACAGCAGTCTCTGGAACACACACAAAATTAGCTTGCTTAGAACAGCCAAAATGTGAAGCTGTGTGAAATTAGGGACTTGGATTTACTGCTTAGGCTGTCCACCCCCATGCCTGAAATGCACCAATGGGCATACTCCTGGTTCAATTTTCTTAAAATAACTTCATGGACACATCTTCCTCATAAGCATGCTACTAAAAAACCTAGTTGGGATTTTAAAAAAAGACTGTAAGTGCAAAGTCAATATTTGACAAGCAGAACAGACTTGTTCTAGCAGAAGGTTTCCATGACCTAGTGAGTCAAACTTCAGGAACAGGGCACTGAATGTGGCACTGTGAAAGGCTGATTCATTGAAGGGAAAGCCTGTTTTGTTGCAGAAGGCCAAAACTCCCTGGCTCATTCCCAACTGCTGGCCTTTAGATGACTAGCTGGCTTCCTGGGCTATGCAAAAGCTCCAGGAGGCCTCCTTCCTGTAGCAGATGGTAATGGAGGCAGAAATCAAGAAAGAAAAGGCCACAATTGATATCAGCCCTCAATAAGCATCACTTGAACTGCATCCACCGGTTGCACAATGAGACATTAATTTCAACAGGGGCTCTTTCTTCTGTTGTCATAAAGTTATCTTACACCTTAAATATTTCAAAACGGAAAGATGCAGTAAAATATTGGTGTTAGAAAATGAATTATTGTTATAGAATTATAGTTGGCACACAGTCAGTCAGATGTTTAAACTGAATTTGACATTTTTTATCTACCTATCAAGCCCTTCCCAAAGATTTAGGATGTTGTTGTTTGACTATCTTAAAGGTCTCATTGCAAGATATAAGCTGTTCCAAGTAAAGCTGCCTTTTGCAATTGACTGGTGATGGTTTTGTCAATGCCAATGGTGTTCAAGTGGTGCGCCATGTGTTTTGGAATTATGCTCAATGCACCCATTACTGTATTGGTACTATTTTTGCTTTCTTTTGCCACAGTTCTATTTCTATTCACAGGTCTTTATATTTTGTGATTTCCTCCAGTTCTTTCTATTCCACTGTCTTCCAGTACTGCAGTCATCCACTATCCAGACTTTTTTGTCTTTCTTATCGACTGTTAAATCTGAAGTGTTATGTGGCAATTGCCTATCTGAATTCTAAAGTCCCAGAGCACTTTAGCTTCTTCATTTTCTATTACTTTGTCTGTTTTGTGGTCCCACCAGTCTTTGGTTGCAGCCAAATGGTATTTCTTATAATCCTTCCAATGAAACTTTGTTACTACTTTGTCATGCTGTTGTTTGTAATCGTTCTGTGTGATTTTCTTGCATCAGCTAACTGGTCCACTGTTCCTTCAGCTTCTTTGCAGAAATGTGATTTTCTGTCTATTGCTGTCTTCTCAATTCTGGATTTGTATACATTTGTTCTTAAGACTTGGTCTTATGCAATCAAAATTAATCTCCCTGTCTCTTTCTTCCACTTTCTTACTCTTAGCCATTGCCAAGTCTTGTTCTTTTCTTCTTTTTTAAACATATTTTTAATTTACTGGCTATGTAATACTTTGCCTTTTTATTTAAAGAATACTTTTTATTCTTTATTTGATCTTTCTTATAGGTCAGTCTGGTCTAGTTGGTATTCATTCACAGTGAGGACAATCAACCAGTGGAACATCTTACCGCCAGAAATCGTGGGCACTCCATCACTGGAGATTTTTAAGAAGAGACTAGACACTCACCTGTCTGAGACGGTATAGGTTCTCCTGCTCTATTCTATTCTATTCTATTCTATTCTATTCTATTCTATTCTATTCTATTCTATTCTATTCTATTCTATTCTCCCTCCATGGTGTACTTGCTTCAGTGTATCTTTTTCATTGTCTTTCTGATAGTTTTCCAATGTCCCTTTCTCTTCTTCAGCCATCTGATGTACTTGCAACATTCCATACCCAGCTATGCATGCTAAGAATAGTGTACTGTGATAATAAAGCACAACATATGATATGACCAAGTGGTGTGATTGTGTGACACTGCCTTCCTTATCCTGATGAGAATTTCAAAACAGGGAATGGCCAATGGCCACATTGGCTAGGAATTCTGTGAGTTGTAGTCTCAATATATGTAGACGTCACCAGACTGGACAATGCTAGCACAGCAAGTTAAAAGTGAACATTGAAAGTCAGTTTGGTGACACGATTTGCTGGCCTAGAAACTGAGAGACCATACGTTCTAGTGCTGCTATTGAATGATCATGAGTTCCAATCCTCTCTTAATCACCAGTTGAGTGACTGTGGGCAGTCCCTTTCTCTCAATTCAAAGAGAGAAAAGTTGGCAAACCCACTTTTGAAAAACTTGCCAATACAACTGCAGGGACTTGCCAGGAGCAAAGCTGACTTAAAGCCAGAGACCAGACAAAGGATGAACCTTTTATGTGTATTTGGTATTACAATTGCAGCTGCAATTTTTAAAAATACTTGAATTATTTATAATCACAATCTTAAATCCATTTTAATGGATAATTATTTTTAGTAAGGGAGTGCATTGATATTAAATATACATGAGCATATTTTGCATCCTGATTATACACAGAAAAATGTGGACCTGTAAAATATGAAGGATAGAAAACCCTTGCTCTAAGCCATGTTGTAGCTTGTGAGAAGCCTCAATACCACAATGTCAGTCTAGGACAAAAATAGTTACAGTTATATCTGCTTTCACATATGTTTTTATCTAGTTTGCACAAGTCCCTTGTGGGAAAAAAATAACTTCAAACCAAAACAAAGATTAAACATTTAGATAAGGAGTTTCAAAAACCTTCCTATGATTTGTAAAATTGATAGCCTTTATTAAAAGCATTTAATTTTATGTGTTGAGACATTCAACATAAGAAAAACAATCAAAACTTTAAGTGTGTTATGTGAACAAACAAAGCTGACGCTTTCCTGCATGGTTTTTGGCTGTGTTAAATACAGCAAACACTGCCTAGAATTAAATTGTTTTTTTCATGTTCAGTATGGCTGATGAGTGGTTTTCCATTAAACACCACCAGAAAACCATCTTTCACAGACAACAGATGGAAATTCTGCAGAACAAAGCATCATTCAAACCATAGAAACCCAATATTTTTGAATCTCAAACCATGTGGATGATTGCATTTCCTGGGAGAAAGAAAGAAAGAAAGAAAGAAAGAAAGAAAGAAAGAAAGAAAGAAAGAAAGAAAGAAAGAAAGAAAGAAAGAAAGAAAGAAAGAAAGAAAGAAAGAAAGAAAGAAAGAAAGAAAGAAATGGTTGTAAAGGAAAGTATATTTTGAATGCACACATTTTCTATACCCAGAGCAATGTTTCTCAACCTGGGCAACTTTAAGATATATTGGATTCAACTCCCAGAATTCATGACTGGCTGGGGAATTTTGGGAAATGTAGTTCACACATTTTAAAGTTGCTAAGCTTTAGGACCACCCTACTAGAGCAAAACCTGAAAAGCTTAAAGCTAATTTTAAAACCAACACAAGTCAATCTTGAAATCACATTTGCTATCTCCACCAACTTCTGCTGATATATACAGTTAATATTCCCCTGTGCAAAGGAGGAATCTTGTGTTGGGGGAATTGTACAACAGAGGCATGCATCTGTGGCTGAGGATGCAGCCATGAGAGCCAGCATCTTCACTACTAATAGAATATTTGTATTCATGAACACCAACTACCAGTCAGAAGACATGATGAAAGACACAACACATAGACAGACTTAACCATAGTTTTAACTGGGATTCTTGATCAAGCCAAGTCCAAAACACTAGAGAATTCCCGGAAGCCTGGCACTTAGACAAATCGGCCATCAACAGACATGTAGATGTCAACAACACCTGCATGCCATTCAAAAGAGACAGTCAAAAAGCCCAAAAGGACCAAAATGCCTCCTCACCAGCAATCCATACCCAGAAGAGCAGAGATTAACATCAAGATAACATCATAACATTAGTCCAACAATACCCCAAAGAAGGAACTGCCAACAGTTAACATCAGCCCAATCAAGTAACTGCCAAGACCAGTCCCACCAGCACTGACAGGGCAAGCCACTAGAATATAAATTGAGAGCAAACTCCACTCCCTATTAGCACTGATGTTACCTAGTTTGGTAATGAAATGTCTGCAAGAAAAAACCAAGTTCAGAAGCACCAAGGACCCCACATCTTCACTCTTCAAGGAATGAAACTATTTGAGACAGAAATACTCAGCTACACTCATTTGGTAGCTTGTTTTCTTATGAATTCCCAGGTTGTCTATCAACCATCAGCCCTCTGAATATTGAGCATAATTTCTTTGGGTTTCAAGCTATACCCACCAAAGTTGATGCAGATGTCAGAACCAATCAACCATCTGCAAATTATCTCTGGGGCCAAAGGCTGTGACTGAACAGGCAACCCTTAAGGTCTTTGGAAGAAGTAAGGCTTACTTTTGGTTGCCTTTTAACAGAGAATGAAAAGAAAGCTTATATTATTATTATTATTATT
>NW_015387737.1:524792-560626 GCF_001527695.2 Protobothrops mucrosquamatus | reverse complement strand
GATAGACAGTTTCTTCCAGGTGCTGAGGGAGCTGTCGTGCCACCACACTCTCAACAACCTTCGCAAGAAAGCGAAGGTTGGAGACAGGCCAGTAGTTGGCCAAAGTAGCCGGGTCCAGGGAGGGCTTCTTGAGGAGGGGCCTCACCACAGCCTCTTTCAAGGCAGCCGGCAAGAACCCCTCACTCAAAGAAGCGTTGACTATTCCCTGTAGCCAGCCTCGTGTAACCTCCCGGGAGGCCAGTACCAGCCAGGAGGGACACGGGTCCAGTAAACATGTGGTGGTGTTCAGCCATCCCAGCATCCTGTCCATGTCCTCGGGGGTCACAGGAGGACAGGTAGTCCTCAACTTACAACAGGTAGTCCTCAACTTACAACAGTTCATTTAGTGACGTTCAAAATTGCAATGGAACTGAGAAAAGTGACTTATAATCATTTTTCACACTTACAACCATTTCAGTGTCCCCCATGGTCACGTGATCAAAATTCAGATGCTTGGCAACTGACTTGTATTTATGAGGTCGCAGTGTTCCGGGGTCATGTGATCACCTTTTGCGACCTTCTGACAATAGAAGTCAATGGGGAAACCAGATTCCCTTAACAACCGTGTTACTAACTTATCAACTTGAGTGATTCGCTTAATAACTGTGGCAAGAAAGGTCATAAAATGGGGCAAAACTCACTTAACAAATGTCTCACTTAGCAACAGAAATTTTGGGTTCAGTTGTGGTCGTAAGTTGAGGACTTCCTGTAGATGACTTTCTTCTGACAAAAACTAAAGTCTTTATATCCTTTGCCTTCCTCTGGTTTTAGGGGGACGAGGGAAGTACTTTTATATTTTAATGCTTCTTGTTTTTAATAGTGCCCATATATCTCTGTAACAACACTGATATTATTTTGAATAGCAGTGTGTTTTTTATTATTATTAAGAGTATTACTATGCCTTCTTCTTCTTCTTCTTCTTCTTCTTCTTCTTCTTCTTCTTCTTCTTCTTCTTCTTCTTCTTCTTCTTCTTCTTCTTCTTCTTCTTCTTCTTCTACTTCTACTTCTACTTCTTCTTCTACTTCTTCTAGGCATATACAACATCTTGGTTTTTGCTCTTCTTGCAGCCTCAACCATTTCTATTTGTATTATTAAGAATGATATTTCTATCAGCTTCTAAAAGCCAGGGCAGTTCCCATTCTGTTGTAAATAAACTTCTTGTACTTCCATTTGTTTGACGCACTCACTCACACTTCATCAAGAAAATGGATACTCAGAAGAGAAATGAAATTATCAAAGTGTTGTTTTCTAATTGGGAGTGCTGAACTAAATGTTCCCCACTACAAACCATCAGCAGAAGCCTCTCCATTATTTTCAGGAGAGGAAAATAGATGAAATCTCTCTGTTTCTTTGCTCTTTAGAATCAAAGTCATTTAAAGAGTATCACACATCTGACATAAGCCTGAATCACACAAAAAGCAGCTTTACAGAAATCTTAGGTGTGGGTGGCAAAACACTGACAGAACATTCTCTTTTATTTTCCAAAATAAGTGAGACGGTGGACTCTGTACAATCTCAGGGTTGTCAAATGCAGGTCTGTTTTTATCTCCCCTAGAAGACTTCACAACAATAAGGGGACACTGAGGGGTCTTCCTCATGATTTCATTAATGTGCATCTCTCCTGTCTTTGAGCAGACAGACAGAGAAATGTGCTGACATAAACTAGGCTTCCGTGATGCCAAAACAAGCTGTCTTTACAGTTTTAATATGGAACAATAGGACAGGGACAGTGGTGGGATTCAGCCAGTTCACACCACTTCAGCAGAACCAGTAGCTATTTTTTTGTTGCCCAGGCCCAGAATGGATTTCCGGAAGTGGCATCCACACAGAGAACCGGTTGTTCACATATTTGAATCCCACGACTGGATTACCTTGGCTACATTTTTCCCCACATGGAATTTGGCCACGAAAAAATCAGTTAACATGGTATGACCTTGGACACAGATTTAGCGCTGTTCTAAAAAAGAATAAAGAGGCCATCTACATTAATATTGAACAACCCCTCTCTCAACAAAGGGGAAGAGATATGATAGGGATACCTATCTCCTGTTTACAACACAGTCCTTTCAGCAATTCCAAGAAGGTTCCACACCATTTGGCGATCCTGAGGTCACAGAGAAACTTCCAAGTGGCCTCAATGAGTCTCAGAAAGAATGCTAATGACCAGATGACTGCAAGGAATATAAATCCTTCCATCCTCCACCATTCAGTCAGAACTGAAGAAGCTTCTTGGATGAGAAGCAAAACGTTTTCAAGTCCTTTGGGATAGATGAGTTAATGCTTTCCAGTTTTTCATCTACCCAGGTATTCTTTCTCTAGAATAGGGGTGTCAAACCTTGGCAACTTTAAGACTTGGGGACTTCAATTTCCAGAATTTCCCAGCCAGATAGGTTGGACACTCCTGCTCTAGAAGCAGTGTAGTTGCATAACACTGATCTTGGTTTATTAGATGAATTTTCCTCCACTGGCAAGTAAACAGCTAGTCCCTGTGTATCCCTTCAGCATAACCTCCCAACCACATACCATGTTTGATCCATTGTAATTTAGGGAATTAGATGTGTTTTTTGGGGGGTGTAAAGTGGATGTTCCTATGAAGCTCCAAGAAAGCCTAAGATCTGTGCTCTTTGAACAACAGTACTTTGCATCATTGTGATGTCTGCTTGAATTTATTTTCCATGCAAAATATGATACCAGTGCACAAAATCAATTCTAGTCTTGAACTTAAGAATGTGAAAATGATTAAGTTGGCCAGATTTTTTTTATTAACTCTGCTCATTTATCCCTCTGGGTTTGAATCAACTGACCATCAGCACTCATGACCTTCCAGCTGTTACTGTACAATAACTTCTAGTAGAACTGTGCAATATGTTGGATTTAATATACATACATATACCCACAAACATACACACACACGTGTGCGAACACACACACACACAGAGGGGGGGGCTTTATTTTAATTTGCATTTCCTAGAGAAGTACTGTACCTTATCTGATAAATAATGGTTTGCTTCTGGTTATGGACTTAACATTTCTAAATGAGATGTTTGAAATATTGTTCATTTACTTGTTGTAACTGTATTACTAGTCCAAGCTGCAAGACAGTTAAGCAAATGAATATTAAAACAAGTATATTGTAGAAATATACTGTATTTCTACTACTTTCCCTTAATTTCTCTCTTCCCCTTTAATACAACCCTTTGAGATAAGTCCATTTTTTTTCCCTTTTGAAAACTATTTCTGGAGTAGTTTCAGTTTGCAGGTTATAATTTATTGCATGAATGGCAGTGAGACAGAGACTAAAACCTAATTCATATGGGGTAAAAATGCAGCTGGATGAATTCATGCAGTTGATTTGCACCTGCATAAACTTACCCAATTTCTAAGTGTAGTGATTTGCTTTAGCATTTTGGAAAGGCGGATATAAAGAATATGGTAACTACTATGGCATCTCATTTAATCTGTCTTTTCACCTCATAGTTTATGATGTAAAATATTATAATATTATGATGTCTTCACATACGGTAGATATTGTAACTTAATACAAAAAATCCAGTATCTTAAAAGCGTATGCAGATGCCAACATCCCTTCCAGTGCTTCCATAGGATGAGATACAAAAAAAAGGTCAAGATGGCAACAACAATGGTGCCATTGAAGTTCTACCTGTCTTCTTCATGTGTTGCCTAAATTAAATAATGATTTGGATTAGACAGATCTCCAAGCATCTACAAGAGGAATCGACATCTACAATATGGTGGGCATAACCTCATGTTCCAAGCTCCACCCCTTTTGTATATGAGTTCTACATTGATTTACTATAAAAGGGATGATGTTTGGATCATAAGAACAGGTCCATCATCTTGCAGATTTTGACATCCCCTCCCAATGAGCACACCCTAGGAAAAATTTATATTGAATCCAGACAAGATGTGGGCACTTTTGTAAAGAGGAAACTGAGGATTGCGTTCAGCCTGTTTTTAATAAGATTTTCTAGATCTAGAATGTTCCTTGATCTTAAGCTGTCATTAGGTATGCAGGTGGCCACTGAGGTAAGGAATGCTTTTGCCAACTATATCAGGCATGCCAGCTCTGACTTTTCAGGAGGCAGGTGGATTTGGTGATGGCTGTCCAGATTTTGATTACACCACATCTTGACTACTGAAATATCTTCTACATGAAACTATCCTTCACAAGAATTTGGATATTGTTAATGCACATCATGGCAACTAGCCTGCTGATAAGTGCAAGTCCTAGGGAATCATATGATGCTTGTAATAAAAGAAGTGTAGTGATTGTCAGTTTCCTACGGGACTCACTTTAAAGCGTTGACAGAATATAGTAGCTTTTAAAGCCTTAAACAGCTTAGGACCTGCTATTTAAGGGACAACCTTTCTTGTTATGAGCTATGGTATCTAACTGATAAGATCTGCTGTAGGAGAGGGTCTTCTACCCTCTTTCTACAATGTAGGGAGAAGAACTTCTTCTGTGTAGGTTCCTTGCTGTAGAACATAGTCCCCTGAGAATTATGTTTGACCTCATTGTCTAGGGGTTTAGATACAACCCCTTTGCCAAACCCTTTACCTGATGTTAGTATTAATTTTAGCATCAGTTTTATTTGTCTTTTTAATTTTTTAGGTTGTCTTGTGAAACATTTTCTTGGCCAGTTTAAGTATTGTCCAGGCACTGAATAAATAATAGCACTAGCATTTTTGTTCCTTGTATGTGATTTAATAAAATATGTACAATAGTCACCCGCCTTTTTGTAATGAAATTTTGCTGTTCACAATCTTCTAAAAAGAGTGGTCAAAAGGGGCAATTCACTTGAAGTTCCAGCATGAGTATACGCCTTCTTATATACAGTTTAGCACTTCATCATACGGTACAGCAAAACATTTCCAGAAGCCGTTTTATAGTGAACCATGTCACCATTGAGTCCAATATGCTTGACAGTGATTAGCAACAACTGTTCAGAGTTTCATAAAGGAATTTTTCCTGATAGTGCTGCCAAAGTCCACACCTGGGATCTTTTCCATGCAATGCGTGCGCTTTAGCCCTAAGCAATTTCCCCACCTCCCCAGCCCTACCCACCCCTCCCCTTAGCAACTAGTGTTTTTATTTAGGATGATCATAGAAAATAAATGAGTATTTTATTCCATGACATTGTGTTTCTATTGCTTAACTGTTGGACTGCTTCTCTTTTAATAGGTATGTGCAATTAGATCTAAAATATAATACGTTAGACACTAGCCAGCTGTCCCGCCACTACAAATATTATCTTTCCTATGATCTGTTGTCCTCATTTCAAACTGAATTTGAATCTGTGCAAGTTGCCACCAGAGACAAAAGAATTTGGAAGGTGTTCAAAGTGTCTTTATCATAAGGATGGTTTAATTTAGGAAAGTGGATTATTTGGGACCTAATATTTCCAAAAATACAGATCAGCACTATCTGATTAGTTTCTCTATTGTTATTATCCAATCCTAGTTTCAGTTATTTTTTTATAGTGAAGTGAGTTCTTTAAATATTACAGACTTTAATACTTAAATGTTAAAGAAGCTTTCTATAACAATTTAAATTAATGTTACTTACATCTTACTACTACTACTACTACTACTACTACTACTACTACTAATAATAATAATAATAATAATAATAATAATAATAATAATAATAATAATAATAAAAAGTTGGAAGGGACCTTGGAAGTCATCTAGTCCATCCCCCTGCTCAGCAGGAAACACTATACCATTTCAGACAAATGGCTGTCCAGTCTCTTCTTAAAAACTTCCAGTGTTGGAGCATTCACAGCTTCTGGAGGCAGCTTGTTCCACTGGTTAATTGTTCTGTCAGAAAATTTATCCTTCGTTCTAGGTTACCTCTCTCTCTTTGGTTAGTTTCCATCTGTTGCTTCTTGTCCTGCCTTCAGGCGCTTTGGGAAATAGCTTGACTCCCTCTTCCTTGTGGCAGCCCCTGAGATATTGGAACACTGCTATCGTGTCACCCCCTCATCCTTCTCTTCATTAGACTAGACATTCCCAATTCTAACCACCATTCCTTATGTGTTTTAGCCTCCAGTCCCCTAATCATCTTTGTTGCTCTTCTCTGTACTGTTTCTAGAGTCTCAACATCATTTTTACATCGTGGTGACCAAAACTGGATGCAGTATTCCAAGGCATTGTAAAGTGGTATTCACACTTCACGTGATCTTGATTCTATCCCTCTGTTAATGCAGCCTAGCACTGTGTTGGCTTTTTTGGCAGCTACAGCACACTGCTGGCTCATATTTAAGTGATTGTCCACTAGGACTCTGAGATCCCTTTCAAAGTTACTACTATTGAGCAAGGTACCACCTAAACTCTACCTGTGCATTTGGTTTTTCTTGCCTAAATGTAGAACCTTAGTTTTTTCACCAATGAATTTCATTTTGTTAGATAGCGCCCAATTTTCAAGTCTGTCAAGATCCTTCTGTATCTTAAGCCTATCTTCTTACCTAAAACTTTTGTTTAATCAACGACTAAGACAATGGCACCATTCAAAGTAATTTTGTACCTCACGGGAGGGCGTAGTATCTTGTCTAAGACACAAGATAGTGCCTTCTTGACTCTTGCATCCTGATATTCTAGAACAAATTGCAAATCTTTTAAAGTGGCACAAATTCATAGTGATGGGAGACTTAATTACCCAACATCTGTTAGGAGACAAACTCTGTCAGATATGATCTTTCCAAGAAATTCCTGACTTGTCTTCCTGACAATTTTCTCTTCACAAATGGCAGAGGTTACAGAAGAATGGATTTAAGTTAGATGAAGGCCCACTCTGAAAGCATGTTAGGAAAACAAAAAAAATTCTAAAAAGAAATATTTGATAATGGAACCAACTACTCATGCAAAGGGAAAATTCTCTTCATTGGTTGTGCCAAAGCAAAGGGTAAACAGTCATTTGTGTGGGATGCCTGGATTTGGATTCCTGCATTAATGTCAGAAGTGACGGCCTGAATCTCTCTTTCTACTCTATGAATTTTGGAATCTAGGCAGAATCTATGAGTTCAGGCTGTTTCAGTATTGAACAAAACCCCAGCTATTCATCCAAGATGTAAGATCACTGTTCCCATTAGTTTTCAAACAGCAGCCATTTTATCTGAATGGAAAAATTGAAGATGAAATTCAAACCTTGCCTTTAAGTTCCATAATGGATGCCCGCTGCTTCTTGGTCATATCAGTAGCCATCCTTTGAGAGATGGGTTTTAGAATGGTAAACCTTGCAATTATATCAATGATTTTAAACAACAAAAAATACAAAATAACCTATTAGAAAAATTGGGAGGGGAAAAATTCTCTTTTAGAAATGCAATTAAATAATTGAAATAGATAATAAAAGGAAGTTCTCAAGGCTGTTATAATGACAGCATTGAAGAATGAATGCCTATTTGGTTAATAAAGCTTTTTTGAGGGCTGGGGGGGAGGGCAGAAACATACTTATCAGTAAACTTTGGAGAGGAGGGGGAATTACAAGATTACCCAGCCAAGCCTTAACTGTGAATGTCAAAACAGAAATATCATTTTTCATATTTCTTAGACCCAGACCAATCTCCTGCTTGTGGCTATAAACATTCATAAGAATGCATCTAGGTGTTTTCATAGTAATTAATATATCTTAGATTGAAACTCATCGCTTGTGAAAGCTGACATTTTACGAATGCTTGAGCAATCAGGATAACAAATGCATGAAGTCACATGCAAGGGAGACTGTGAAACACAATTCACACAATTGCTGTAGAGGAGAGAAAACAGGAGGTAAAAGTACAAAGGTGAAAGTGAGAGAGAAAACAACTGTTTCAAACAGGATGCCCCTCCCCCTCATATTCAAAAAACTAAATATTTTTCAGTTTAGTGGATACATTTTGATTCTCAGAGTTATAAAGTCAGCATAAAGAGCCTTAGTTCACTCATGAAGCTGTACAGTATGAATATTTGTTTCTGAATAAGGGACATAAGAGACTCTTATAAGAAACCTTGACACTTGAGTGTGTCCAATCCCCCAAAATGTCTAAAAGACAGTAGGAAATACCCAACAAATAACTATCCTGCCTTCCCAAACATCGTAAAACCACTTTTCTCCTACAACAAGCCAACAAAGGGGTTATTTTGTTAAGCTAAATATGCTTTTATAACAGTGTATCTCATTAGGTGGCCTTCGGACAAATCACCTTGAAATCATCATTTCTGGAGAAAACAGTGTTAAATTCTCTTTGAATGGCTACAACAAGCAAAGGAAAATTGCATATGCTAATGATAGGACTGTTGGAGTGGGAAAGCCTGGTGTTTTGCTCAGTTCATTATCATTCATTTCATTCTCTGAATAATTAGAAATATATCTAGTACTACTACATTATATAACCTTTATAGTAGAGTGTTGTTTTTTTTAAATTATCAAGTACAATCTTAATGCCAGCCTTTCCAATATACAGAGACAAAATGGCATTAAGATATTTTTGTAGGCGTTCCCGGGGAGTGAATGCAGGAGTGGTTGTCAAAAAAGCCAAGCCCTCACAACTGGGCGATCAAACCACAATCTCTTTTTACACGTATCACATGTAAACAAGGCAGGAAGTCAAATTTTGTGATCACAGATGCCCTTTTAACTTGCAGGTGCCCCTTAATAAATAACCTCTCCTTAATAATCTTGGTGCTGCTTTCTTTTCCGAAGCAGAATTAAATCAAATTTTCTCTTCTCAGGGAAACAGATATTACTTTATTCATTTGTAAGATTCCTATTTTGTATTTCCTCCAAAAACAATAGATGACTACGCATATCACTTTCCGACCATTGTTTTTTACCAGTCCTACGAGGTAGGTTCCAGTGGGAGATAGAAACTTATACAAAGTCATTCAGTGAGTTTCTAAAGCTAAATCACCCTTGGAACATTTAAATGAATACTAACTGACCCGTTAAGTAGTTTGTAAAGAGTCGATAAGAATTGTCCTACGTTATTTTCTCGGTTGTAGAAATTGATCTCGTGTAAATTGTGACACTTTCTGGAAACGACTTTCAGTAATATTTTCCTACGACTTACGACATCCACATCAGAGATGTAATTAAAGTGAAGGTTAATTGATAATAGACTGTAAGTAATGCATTGTGCTGCACTTTCAAATATTTCATATCCACCCATCTCTCTCTGTTGCAACTTGCATTGTTCAGGTAGTCCTCGACTTACAATAGTTCATTTAGTGACCATTCGAAAAAGTGACATGACCATTTTTCACACTTACGACCATGGCAGCCTGCATCCCCATGGTCATGTGATCAGAATTCAGACACTTGGCAATTGGTTCCTATTTATGACGGTTGCAGTGATTCAGAGTCACATGATCACCTTTTGCGATCTTCTGACAAGCAAAGTCAATGGGACATCCAGATTCACTTAACAACCATCCGAAGTGATTCACTTTACTGTCATAAAATGAAGCAAAATTCACTTAACAACTGTCTCACATAGCAACAAAACTTTTGGGCTCAGTTGTGGTCATTAGTCGAGGACTTACCAGCATTGTAAACACTGAAAATCCTTCACATTCAGCCGAATTTGAAAAATCATCTTGCAATGTCTTCCCAGCTACTGGGATTCAAGTATCTAAGAGTATGGTTGCCTTAAAAACAACAGGGAAAATTACTGCTCACAAAGTCTAATCTCATTTTATATATCATGCTAAATAATTCAAGACAGGTTCAATAAAAAAAAAATCACACCATCTAAATGGTCACCACAATGTAAAAAAGATGCTGAGACTCTAGAAAGAGTACAGAGAAGAGCAACAAAGATGATTAGGGGACTGGAGACTAAAACATATAAGGAACGGTTGCTGGAATTGGGTATGTCTAGTTTAACGAAGAGAAGGACGAGGGGGGACATGATAGCAGTGTTCCAATATCTCAGGGGCTGCCACAAAGAAGAGGGAGTCAAACTATTCTCCAAGGCTCCTGAAGGCAGGACAAGAAGCAACGGATGGAAACTAATCAAGGAGAGAAGCAACCTAGAACTAAGGAGAAACTTCCTGACAATGAGAACAATTACCATAACCAATGGAACAACCTGCCTCCAAAAGCGGTGAATGCGCCAACACTGGAAGTTTTTAAGAAGAAAATGGACAGCCATTTGTC
Organism: Protobothrops mucrosquamatus; assembly: GCF_001527695.2. Classification (NCBI taxonomy): domain Eukaryota; kingdom Metazoa; phylum Chordata; class Lepidosauria; order Squamata; family Viperidae; genus Protobothrops; species Protobothrops mucrosquamatus. The sequence goes on along the minus strand of NW_015387737.1, from coordinate 550,428 downwards.
CGAAATGGTATAGGGCTTCCTGCCTGAGCAGGGGGTTGGACTAGATGACCTCCAAGGTCCCTTCCAACTTTATCATCATCATCATCATCATCATCATCATCATCATCATCATCATCATCATCATCATCATCATTATTACAATACAAAGCACAGTAGAATGTGCTCAAACTTTGAGCAAAAAGAGCCACTGAACCATTTGCATCAGCTGTTTCATAAGAATGTGATTTTTTTTCTGACCTGCAGATTAAAAAGAATCTGTTCATTTGGATTATTACCTCTTTTCAGAATGCTGATCCTTCCTTATTTAAACAGCAATTAATTGTTGTTGTTGTTTTAAATAAATGAGATAATGCATTTACAGGAAAATTAAACACTCTCTTCAGTGAAACTTTGAGACAGAAAAGCCTGGCAGGAAGGAACAAATAATAACATTTCCATGTCTCGGAATCATGTGATCATCTTTTGCAACTTTCTGACAGGCAAAGTGAATGGGGAAGCAAGATTCACTTTACAACCATGTTATTAACTTAACAACTGCAGTGATTCAATGAACAACTCTGGCAAGAAACTGTCTTGCTTAGCAACAGAAATTTTGGGCTCAATTGTGGTCATCAATTGAGACTACCTGTATTCAAATGTGGCATTTCTATTTTTCCAGTGATATAACTGTCCGACATTTCTTCTTCCGTGCCTTCTAGCTTTTGAGACAGTTTTTCCCCATGTGGTGAAATTAAAGTGAGTTTAATTGCTTTGGTATAATTAATATTTTTGCTGTGCAGCTACTGGGAATCCTGAAGTTTCAGGATGACATTGTGATAACAGGAAACCCTGGGCCTGCGTAAAAGCCAAGACAGCCTCAAAATTGGACGGAAGTTGTTTTTGGGTAAAACCCTCTTGAGCAGGGCATATAACAGACCTCCCAAAGTTATATATGTCTTTGATCATCTATGACTGGTCAGAATGAGACAATGTTGTGAATGTGCATTTAATCATAAATAACTGCTGAATCAAACTTTCAATGGAAAAAGCCTAAAATATAACTTGTAAAAATACTTCTTTAATGCTTTTTTCCATTTTTTTGCAACATTTTACAGCAAGCCTCCTTCCCAAAAAAAAATGCTTTTCAATTATTCATCTTCTTATCATTTATTAATTATCCTCATAGTATTTCATAAACAAGCATGTGGTTTTCTTTCTCGGCTTTCCTTTAAGTACTCTTTGCAAGGATTATTTTACAAGTAGAAAATGAAGGGACACGAATAGATCAACGTTATGTTGTGTATAAATGAAGGGCATGGAGCCACAGATCAACTTTAGAAAAAGTCTAAGGGCTTACCTGTACAGTGCAATTAAAATAGTGGAACAGCTGAGCAGTTGACAATTTTATTTTATTTTTTAAAAAAACCTTCTTTTTTATTAGCAATCATTTTAATTAATCCATCCCCTTTGTTGCCAGGAATCTGTTTCAAATGGTGTGGACAAACTCCCAGAATTCTCTGTGATGGTCAGACTTGTAGGGAAGGTTGAGAGTGACCTTTCAGTGGTCTTCTTTCAAAGGTCTTCCATACATCTGAAGACTTAACTTTCTAAACCCTGTCTGGATGATACCGATACGGTAACTGGTCTATGAATGACCGTCAGACTCTACTGACCGTGAATTAGACACTCCAGTTCATCACCTCTACCATCAAAAATCATAGTAAAAATAATAGTAATAAAATGTTCATCTTCGACTTCCCTGTACTTATCTAGTTGTAATACAACGCACATTTACTTCGTTCTTTACCTTTACTGGACACTACCAGCTTTTTCTAACTTGGTGTCCTCCAGCTATGTTGGGCTATAATTCCCAGAATTTTGTCAAAAGAAATTCAAACACCTATTATATTATTAAAATTACTACCAATAATATTTGCCTTCATCTGAAAGCAGGTTAGCCTGTTTTGGTGCTGACTTGGTGAGCTCTGAGCTTTGTTTTTTTTGCTTGTAGGCATTTCATCACCTGACTAGGGAACATCTTCAGTGCTAGAATTGAGTGGGGTGTGCTCTGTTTATATAAAGCAGCTTGCCCTGCCAATGTTGGTGGGGTGTTGTGTTCTCCTTGGTAGTTCCTTGATTAGGCTGTTGTTTACTGCTTGTCTGTCTGAATTAATAATTTCTTGATTAGGATATTGTTTACTGTTTGATTGTTTGTCTGTTGTTAAGCTTGGTATTATTCCCTACTTATATGATTGGTGGTGAAGTGGTGTTATGTCTTTTTGTTTCCATTTCAGTCTTTTTTCTCTCTTTTGAATAGTGTGCAAATGTTGTTTGTTTCTATGTACCTATTGATAACTGACTTGTCTGAATGCTAAGCTTCCAGGAATTTTGTTGAAGTTTTGGATTTAGCAAATCCAAACAGAGATGTCAACAGTTTCTCAGTTGAAATTATGACTGAGTTTGTCTATGTGTCATGAGATTAAGGTGTTTTCACCATATCCTCTAACTGCTAGTTGGTGTTCATGGATGTGCCCTGCTAGTCTTCTGCCTGTCCTAGTTAATGGCTGTTATACTCCTTACACTGTATGTTGTAGATGACTCCTGTTTTTTTTCTTCTTCTTGGGCTACTGGATAGGTTTGTGTGCTATAATGGCATGTCTGAAACATTTCTGATGCATGGCAGTATTATCCTTTTCATAACTTGTGTTGCTTGTCCTGTAGAGGGTTAAGTAGTTGGGCACTTTTTGATAAAGCTGCATAGGTATCCAATTTGATAGAAAATGTTTTGGTGGCTAATAATTGCATTTCACAAATTGGAGGTGAGAGTGTTGCATTCTATGGGTGAGACCAAGACAGTTTTTGTATTCTTGTTTTAGGATTACTTTTAGAGATTGCATTTTACTTTGGGTTCTTTTGTCTATGACGGGGTGTCAAACTGCCGGCCCGCAGGCCAGATGCATCATGGTGAAACTGCACCCACCCCATTGCCGGCAATGGAAAAAAAAATTTGTGATATGTCGCGACATGTCATGTGACATTGCGAGTTTGACATCCATGGTCTAAGAGAACCCTGCTAGCAATGGACAACAATTGTGATTGAAAGGGCCCCCTGGGGCTGGTTCAGTAATAGATATAATTTGTAATATATTGTTATTTCCGATAACCCTTGCTGGACTTTGCTGTTTAATAGGGAGGGATGAGTTTCTAGAGATGGATTTACAGAAACTGAAGTATAAAAGGAAGAGATGTTTGGTTATATTTTAGTGTTTATTGTTAATGTTGACTATGCTTACTGGGATTTCTCCATTTTTAATTTTTTTAATGTTTTATTGGTTTATTTTGCAATTGTATGAGTTTTTCTTGTGTAATATATTCTTTAGTAAAATTATTGGAAAGCAAATAACTGAGAACCCATAGAATAGTTGAAGTTACTTGAAACCTAAATAAGATTCTGTGTTTTTTGTCTTGATTTTCTCATAGGTGTTCTGTATGTTCTGTTTCTTTTGTTTAAGACATGGTCATCACCATCTTTAGTACTCACTGTATCTGAAACAACTGATCTCTTTGTTTTCTTTCAGACATTAACAAGGAAGCTTAATTGAATAGGAAGCACTGTGTTAGATACAGCAGGGAGGCCACTGAAAGTGGACTGGAGTTCAGGTGTGTTTGTTTTTTTAAAAAAATGTTCCTTTCTTTTAAAATAACCATCTGTCAATTTGCATAAAAATCTTGTCATGCTTAATACCTCAATGACTTCAGCAGGAATTGATTATGAAATTTGGCATTTCATCTGGATGAAGAGTTTTTCAATGTTTTGTGTTTTCCAATTGAGCAGCAAATGGCCAGTGTAGCAATAAGTCCCTCATGGCGTAACAGATGCCTTTGTAATTTAATTCATATGCATCCCCATGAATATTCATGTATATTACTTGCAAAAAATCATTCAACAAAGCAAACAATCCTATAGCCCCAAGTCAACAGACAGGAGGGTAATGTGCTTCCTTGCCAAATGTTTTATCTGTTATTAATGTACAACAACAAATGCCATTCCTCAGCTGGGAACATTATTTTGTAATTGCTTTGCCATTGCTTTGCTTACAAGGAAGGCCTACCTGCCCTTTGGAATTAGAAGACAGAAAATCACATTGCGCAAGCTGGTTGCAATTATTGAGTGTCTACCCCATCTTGTGGGAAAGCACACAAATTGCAAGTATCAAAACAGAGTTTCATAAGAAAAGATCCCTGGAATGACCAAGATTTGAATGAAGGGTGAGTATAATCAGTTCTGAACAAATGTCAGCATTTGTTTTGTGCTTACAAACATATGGTTTATAAATGTATGCCATTTAAATCTATGCCATTTACAGACTTCATTCACACATTTACATTTTGGTCATCTAATTAAATAAGTGCATAGGAATCTGCTTTATTCAAAGTTAAAATTGGGCTATTTTTCTTAGGATATATGAAGCTACGGTTACCCAAATGACTGACATAAAAGTTCCATAGTCTCAAACTGGTTAATCAGTGGTGAGGAATGATAGCAGTTGTGTTCAACACTATTTGAATATCAGGTATCTATAGGCAGATAATGGCTTCCAGAGACCTAGAACCAGGAATCTTTGTGTAGGCTTCACTTTTTTAAAAAAATTAAATAACATGTACAAAAATACATATACATACACTTTATATGCATAAAGTGTTCTAAACTGAAAATAGTTCAAGATTAAATAGCAATTATTTGTGTTCAAAATGAGAAATTCCCATCTTTCTCGATAGTTTGAACATAAGACAATCCCATTTCAATGTTTTGCAGTTGAAACCATCCTGGAGGCAGTTGGAATTATTTTGAATTTGAAACAATCCTTTCAAATTTCACATGGAATTTGAAATATTTTGTACACTTTTAACCTGTATCTTTTATAATTAAGACTGGGTCATGCTTCTTTTTTTTTAAGTATTAGTAGAATGGGATGACTTAATGATGCTTCAGGTCAGTGTATCTAAAACCCCTTTGACAGCAAAATAATCACCCAGAATAGTTTTAGAGTTGAGGTCGAAACAATTTGACAACAAAGTACTTAACAGTCATATAACTTTTTCTACTTGAGTAAGAGGACTAGAACAGACTTCTAGAAGTGGCATCCACGCACTTCCGGTGGGCTATTCTAGGCCTGGGAGGCCTCCTTCAGACCTCCCAGGCCTAGACTGGACTTCCAGAAACAGTGTGCATTCAGCCGGTTCCACTGTGTTAGAGGAACACCGTGCCACATGTGAAAAAAAAAATCTGAGTACTTCCATTAAAAAGCAATCAATGCCTGTCTCTTCAAGAAAAGGTTGATCTATGATCCAATATAATTCCTGCCAGTTGTCATCTTTTTCTCTTTCAGTGCTTCTTCCCTTCCTACAGGGCATGTTAAAAAAACTCCCATTACCCATCATGGGGAATTCAATTCCATTTATTAAAACATTTTATATATTGACTATTTTGACAATTTATTCCCAGCTCATTAGTTAAATAACCCAGTGCATTCTACCACACAGTATCAGGCTGTCATCTTAAATCTATATTTAATTTGAAATATAATCCAACCATACTAACTGCCTTGGACCTACTGAGAATTAAACAATTTTAAATGAACATAATGGTAAAATGTATTTATTCAACAATCAAATATATGTGGTGGCTGAAACGTTGAGAGCAAAAATTAATGTGTCACACACAATCTCAAGTGTTTCACTTCAGTAGAAATATGATTTCAAAAGTAATTAAATTGAGGAAATATTGCACTTTTTTTGTTTCTTCTCCATCATATTAGAAGGATGCATACTCTTGGAATTGCTAAGTATAAGGTGATTAGTTTAATCTCTTATTTCTACAGCCTTTTATGGCTCTAGCCCAGGTAGGTGACAGCCCTTAGCTGAAATCGGCTGATCCAAAAGACAAAGCAGGCCCTGTTAGTATTGGATGATAGCCTGCCTGGAAAGTAGAACATAGAACATAGAATAATAGACTTGAAAGGGATCGTGGAGGTCTTCTAGTCCAGAGGTCCCCAACCTTTGGGCACCAGGGACCGATTCCGTGGAGATAGGTTTTTTCACGGACCGGAAAAACTGCTGCCTGTATCTCACAGATGTGGCTTTGCTTGTTTGTGCGGCCCGGTTGCTGGCATGCCACGACCAGGTACTGACCTCTTTTCTAGTCCAACCGCCTGCTCAAGTAGGAGACCCTATACCATTCCAGAAAAATGGCTGTCCAGTCTATTCTTGAAAACCTATAGTGATAGAGTACCCACAGCTTCCAGAGGTAAATCATTCTACTGATTGAGTGTTCTCGGTCAAGAAATTCTTCTTTAATTCTAGGTTGGATGTCTCTTTAATGATTTTCCATCCATTACTTTTTGTCCTGCCCTCTGGTCCTTTAGGAAATAGTTGACCCCCTCATTTCTGTGACAACATTGAGAATGGTTCTCAGAATGCACCTCTGGAATTTAAGGACCATACAAGGCCTAGGGCCTCAGAGTCTGCAACTATCTTACTGGTAGAAAGCTTTAGATTTGCCTAGCCTAGCCTAGGCAGACTAGGTGGGCAGAAGCAGAAAACAACTATCAAATAAAAACCATTCCACAAAAAACACACCTGTTGGTCAAACATGCACATTGCATTGTAAGTATTAAGTTCAACTAGTTCTTTATTAATAAAATATGTACTATTTTATATGTTTACATGTTATATTATCCTGAAGAGATTTTTTTTTAAAGTCCCAGTCACTTTCAATAAACTAGGCTATGTTATGGTTTTTACTTTTAAATATTTCAAAATTCTCTTGTGGATATTTTATCTATCCTAGTGCCACTTTTAACATGTTTAAGAACAGCCAGTGCATATTTCATCCGAAACTATAATGATGGAAGTTAAACATGTGTCTGCTGCATCCCAATAGCTTGCTAGGAGCAGATTGCAGGGGCACTGTGGAGAAAGATGGAGAGGAATACAAAGAACCCAAGTGTTCCAATGGATAAATGTTCCAGTAAAATTAGTCATAATAATCTCCTTTATGGGAGCACACTATATACATTAAGATGCTTCATAAGATTGTTTCATACAACTATGCCATTTTGACTTGTCGAATGTGACACTGTGATTCCTCCTCCCACCCTCTACCCCCAATTAGCTGTTTGGCTTGAATTGGAATTTCATTCCAGCAATATGTAGTCATTTATACTCTTTGAATGGGCATTGTTCATCAAAAACAAACACCGAGAAAAGTCTGATACAGGTAGTCCTTAACTTACAACATTTCATTTAATGCCTGTCAGAAGTTACGACACTGAAAAAAGTGACCTAGGACCATTTTTCATGCTTATGACCACTGAAGCATCCCCAAGGTCATGTGATCAAAATTCAGATGCTTGGCAAGTGGCTCCTATTTATGAGGGTTACAGTGTCCCAAGATCATGTGATCACCTTTTGCAACCTTCTGACAAGAAAGTCAATGGGGAAGTCAGATTCACTTAACCATGTTACCAACTGCAGTGATTCACTTAGCAACTGTGGCAAGAAAAGTTATAAAATGGGGCAAAATTCACTTAACATCTGTCTTGCTTAGTCACAGAAATTTTGGGCTCAGTTGTGGTTGTAAGATGAGGACTACCTGTACTACACAAGAAAAAGTTATTTACATTTATTTTTCACTTATATATCTGAAACTTTCCATCTCTATCTCTACCTCCACCTCCACAGGTAAGTTGTAAGATGAAAGAATGAGTAGAACTGCTCTCCAGTGCACTACGTACAATAGATTATTCCAATTTTCCCATGCTTTGAAGGAGCCTATTATGGCAAGAGCATAATTAAATGGTTGCAAAATGTCCACAACTAACATTGCATCTTAGAGGGAGTACTGTGTTAAATATATTTTCATCATGTTTTCAATCAGCTTAGCTTAAATCCAAGCAATTGTCAGGATAAGAATGTCACATTCAGCTCTCCCTTGAGTCCAAAGTTAGGCATATCAGCTGTAAAACCTTGCTGTTCAAACCCTGTGTAGCCTTGTTAGACATTCTGAGTGGTCAATAAGTGGTCAATTTCCTCGGGTTCTGCCATCTAAATTCTGTTGTTGTTGTTGTTAGTTGCGAAGTCGTGTCCGACCCATCGCGACCCTATGGACAACATTCCTCCAGGCCTTCAAGTCCATTTAAGCTCACGCCTACTGCTTCAGGGACTCCATCCAGCCACCTCATTCTCTATCATCCCTTTCTTCTATTGTCCTCAATCTTTCTCAGCATCAGGCTCTTCTCCAATGAGTCCTTCCTTCTCATTAGGTAGCCTTCCTTCAGGATCTGGCCTTCTAAAGAGCAGTCAGGGTTGATCTCCTCTAGGACTGACCAGTTTGATCGACTTGCATCCAGGGGACTCGCAGGAGTCTTCTCCAGCACCATAGTTCAAAGGCCTCAATTCTTTTGCGCTCAGCCTTTCTTATGGTCCAACTTTCACAGACATACATTGCAACTGGGAAAACCATGGCCTTGACTATACGTACTTTTGTTGGCAGGGTGATGTCTCTGCTTTTTAGTATGCTGTCTAGATTTGCCATAGCTTTCCTCCCCAGGAGCAAATTCTGTACTTCATTTAAATAGGTTTTCCCCATCAATGTCATCTTTTATGACAAAAGGATATGAAGACACATTAGCCTTCTTATGCCTAGGCTGCATCAAAAGAGAGATAGTATCAAGATCATGTGAAATTATATTACATGTGATCTTGACACTTTACACTGCACTGGTAAGACCACATTGAGTCCAGTTCTGATCATGATGTTGAGTTTCTAGAAAGAATGCAGAGAAGAGCAACAAAGATGATAAGAGATCTAGAGGCTAAGCTGTATGATGAACAATTGTGATAACTAGGTATGTCTAGTGTAACTAAGAAAAAGACTAAGAGTGACATGATAGAAATCTTCCAATATTTCTCTGGCTGTCACAGAGTAAGAGGGAGTCCACTATTCTCCAAAGCACCTGAGGGCAGGACCAGAAGTAACAGGAAGAAGATTAAAGAGAGATCCAATCTAGAGTTACGGATAAATTTGCTGACAGTGAGAACAATTAATCAATGGAATGGCTTGCCTCCGGAAGTTCCGGGTGCTCCATCATGGAGGTTTTCAAGAAGAGATTAGATAACCATTTGAAATATTACAAGGACTCCTGCTCCAGCAGGGGGTTGGATTATAAGACCTCCAAAGTCCCTTCCAACTCTTATTCTATGTTCTAAGCAGCAATTTGGAAGTAATAAACAAGTTACTACCAAATTAGCTAAGTATTTATGCTCAAAAAAGTTCACAAGACAATAAACTGAAAACTGAGATTGTCAGTTATAATCTTTATATTTTAAAGTTACGTTCAGGAGAAATGGTAAGCAGACATTCAAAACCAGAGGCAACAAATCTCAAGATAGGAGTAGTTTGGGGCATAAGAGATGGAGCGTGTAGATGTAGATATTAGTCTTTGGGACTTCAGAAAACAGGACCTGATGCACTTAAAAATATAAGGCTAAATTAGCTATCAAACATTGTGGCTTGCATGTAATAATTCTAGATCTAGCTAAGAAATAAGTTCAAGGTATAATTAACAAATAAAATATTGCGTTTTCTGAACATTTATGGTATAAATATCTTTAAACACATTTGTTTAAAGATAGATATCTAGACTTATTTTAAATTATAAGTATATGCATGAGTGCTTGAAAGGTATATTGTAAAGGCTTCTCCATGTGTGGATAACGGAGACCACAAAGCAGGATTGTTAGTCTCTTTCCAGAGGGGAATATGGAAAATATTTTTAAAAATATATTATTGTAAATAATAGAAACAATTATAAGAATACTTCCATAAGCAAGTGCCCGCCTCCCACATGATTAATATGTGAAAAAAGATAACCTGTAGACTTCTGTTATTCTCTCCCTAGACATTCCATGCTAGGAATGCCAGCATAACTAGGGGTCATCACATTGTTGCATAGTTTATATAATTCCATTAACTTTATATGAAATAAATCTGGAATTGGGTGATTTGATATTTTGATACATATCTAATTCCCTAAATTAGAGATATCTGGACTTCCTTTCATTGGAGATAATGCAAGCTAGGAGTATCAGGTTTAAGTTTTTTTTTTTAAGTAGTATGAAGAGTTGAAATTAAGGACTAAAATGATTTCTAAAAGTAGCTGAGTTACATAAATTGGAGAATATAATGCTTATTTGGGCATGGATCCAGCTGTAAAAAGTATATTCAGGTCTATTTTACAGAAGGGGTATGAAAATACGATAGGTAAAGCTACTCATAGACAGAGTTTCAGCCAATGCCAGTAAATGCATTTCAGAAACGAAATTCCCCTATCATTCCAGCATACAATAAAACAAATGAACAATGAAATTCATCTATATTACTTTTTCCACTACAGAATGTCATAAGCAGCTGCAGAGTTATGAATGGAGACTGAAGCTGAATTTAATAGTCTTTATAATGCTGTGTATAAGAATGTAAAGTTGAAGAGCTTGCAGGCAACAGCTGGAGGATTTGAAAGCTCATAAACATGGAATATGGATAAATGAAATAGCTGCTATGCATGGCTAATGATAGCACAAGCTCTTGAACCAACATAATGAAGTTGTACCAAGTCAACTCTTTGAGGGAAAAATGAAATGACTCAAATGAGTAATGTGAGTCACTTAAACACATGCATATATAAAAAGGATGCTTTTTTGGGAAATCCAGTTGTAAAATTATGAGGCAGAAACCACTTGGCTAGTATAGATCAAATATGAATTCCCACAAGATGTATAAATTGGCTAGAGAATAAATTTTCACATTTTTACTAAAGCTTTGACATGTCTATATATAAAATGAAAAATCATTTTTATTGAATTGCTGTGGCCATTATGGGAAAAGGATATATAGCCTTTCGTACGTACAGGTAGTTCTTGACTTATGGCCACAAGTGGGTCTGAAATTTCAATTTGACGTAGGTGTGATTGTAAAGCAATTATCATGTGACCGGATCTGATTTTATGACTAGTTTTACCATGGTCATTAAGCAAATCACCATGGTTAAGTGAATTATGTAGTGGTTAAGTGAATCCAGCTTCCCTAATTGACTTTGCTTGTTGGAATCCACCAGCAAATCGTGATCACATGACCACAAAATGCTGCAGCAGTCATAAATGTAAGCTGGTTGACAAGCGTCCAAACTGCAATCATGCGACCGTGGAAGTGGTGCGATGGTCGTAACTTCGAGGACAGGCCGTAAGTCATAAGTCACTTTTCCTAAGGCCGTTGTAAGGCTGAACTGTTAAACTATAAGCTGCGAGCTAACTTTACTTTTCCTGCTGTCTGGTTATGGAGAATAGAAAGTTATTATTTTTCCTCCCATCCCTGCAAAGAATATAATAAGAAGAAAAAAACTGTACCTGGGATACAGAGGCTGGTGGGAGATAAGGGAATTGTGGGTAGGGAAAGCAGGATTGGGAAGGAAAGTTTAGAGGCACCTCATGGGAATTGGAGGGCCCAAGCCACACAATTCATACGGGTGGACACCTACATCCCCATTAACGCCTTCAGAAACAGCAGTAAAACAATCAATTTCCTCTTCCTGCTTTAGATAATGTAGGTGCAGTCAGTTCGACAATAAATGTTGACAACAAGGATTAATGGAATGCTTTAAAAGCTGTGATAATGCATAATGCTGTTTTTATTTTTCTGTTTCCTATTGCCAACCTGCTAGAATATATGTTCTGATCCGGGCAAATTTTTCCATGGAGAGAGAAAATAAAATATATTTATGGCAAGATGAACAATATTTTAAACATGGATACTATTCCCATTCATTTAGAAAATGAACACTATTTATTCGATAGACATTCAGTCAAGAATAAAAAAAATACAAATGACCTATGATGATAATGCAATATAGAGGCAAGCACCAGATCGTAATTTTCTGTTAAAAAACAAAAATCAAGATTACTTTGAGACAATACATTTCACCAGCAGGAAGCAAAGATTTATTTATACCATCTTTGTTCCACTGATTATCTTCTTCCCTGTCATTGTTGTGGATTGATAGTAATATTATGATATGGAATTTTAGAGATATAAAAATTGAGACCAGACCATAAAGCTACACAGTATGTAAAAATTATGAGGGCGCACTCTCAGCATTTTTGCATTATAGGATTATTTATATGAACAGGTGAAAAAACAGTGATTTTATTTGTCCTTGGTTTCAAATTCCTTTAAGCAAGTTTTAAAAAAAGAACTGAATTCCTAAGTTCACCTGATTTTATAATATCAAGTATCAACACAATTTAAAAAGTAAATTTCAATTTATTTAAATGATTTATTAATAGTCTCCAACTCACACTTATATTAAAAAGCAAGAGAGATTTTCATTGTTTAACTGTCAGTGCATAGGCCAATTCAAGAGAAACTACAAACCAATAAAACAACTTCTGTTGCTACTATCAGCTTCAGATTACTATGATACACCTCAAGGGAATCCAAATGTTCTTAGGAAAAATACAGTTTAACAAGTAAAATGTAACAAAAGAAAACATGAGTTTCCATTTTTACTTTTTTCTCTTTTCCCCCACACATTAATATTAATCACCACTGATGAATTGCTTGGTTAGATCATGTACTGAACGTATAGCCTAATAATACATTAATTTATATTTGGCTACAATATGATATGATTGAGGGAGTACTCATGTTACAGAAATTTCTGTGAAATGTATGGACCAATTTTATCAGCATACCAAAATGTACAAAATTCCAATCCCAATAAAATACTATTAATCATAATTATATAAGCATTTAAAATACCCAAATATTGCAATTAGCAAAAAATCATAAATGAAACATAAATGAAAACATAAATTACATTTAAAAATCTGTACATGATTCATCTTATAATAAGGCATTAATCACAAAAAAATATGTTCTGTACAAAGTCACTTATTTTGGTTAAGAATCTACAATCACTATTTTTTAAAAATGAAGAATGTATGTGCATATGCCTAGTACCTAAAATAAAATAAATTGACATTTATTGACTGATCACTCTGATCTCTAGCACCGTCTTAAAGGAAAATTAAGTGAAAGCTGTGGTGACCAGGGAGATCAACAAAATGTGGTAATTTATTCCTTACTAAATTTTACTTTGAACAGGCAAAAAGGGTTGGCTTAAGTTAGAACATTTTATTTTTATTTGTTTATTTAAAACATTCATATAGCCGCCCATCTTATAATCAAACCTGGGAAGCTCTCAACTCCCAACATAGCTTATACCTGTCATTTTTTTGGGTAGCAAAATATACTTCCTGCTAAATCAGGTCAAACTTCCATTTAATTATAAAAATAATCATCAGATTTCTTTATGAAAGGATTGGTCACTGAGAAAAGTTTCTGTCATTCTGCTTTTACCTGTACCTTATCTATTTATGAATAATTCCATTGAAAGTTTATTGCATCAGTAAGATAAATATTTTAAAATGTTTAAAATGTTTTAAAAGACACATTTTGGCCATCTTTTCACATGCAGAACAATTCCATGTCACCTATATTGTTTGGTTACCAATTTAACCAGAATTCATTAAAAATACAATCACAGTTCAAGATATACATGATGTGCAATGCATTTGTACTATATGTTGCACAGCAACAGTATATTATAAAAGCAGCCTCCCTGCAAGAGCTGTAATCAACCCTAGATTTTAGTAACTATTCTACATCACGTTTGCAAATTTTTCTGGACAAATAATCCATTAAAATGGTGTATTCAATACTGCTGCATTTATGTAGATTTGGGGTTAGCAGTTGTAGATAGGAGTCTGAAGTAAAACACTGATTGTATAAATCAGAAGAACCACAGTCTTCAGCAAACTAAACAGGGGTCCACTATCATTGCTGTGATAAGGCAACATTTTTAGGGTTCTGATTGAAATTCAGTCTCATCCATCTGAAGAGTGTCATTATCACCCAATAATTCTGTTTCGGGCACAGAGCCCTCTTCTTCCTCCTCTTCCTGGACCAGATTCTGAGCAATGTCTTCTGACACATTATGTACGTCTTCTACTCCTTCAGTTAGAAGAGCAGCCCGGTCAGCCATGGAAGCATTGGAGGGGGCAGTTGTTACATATCCTGTACTAGTGGAACCACTCCCACTATGATGAGAGGCTGGTTTTGGCATCATCTGAGGAGCTATTTGTTGAGGGGCCATCTGCATTGGGATTTGGACAGGATAAAAATTTGGCAAATATGCTCCATAAGCTGGCATTGGTTGGTAACCATTGACAGGAATGTAAAGTTGAGGTGGCACCATTGGTCTTATTTGTCCTTTCATTGGTATGAACTGTGGCTGAGAGAAAGCTTGAGTTTTCTGCTTTGGCCCAACATACCTGGCATTGCTGACATTACTAACAGGACTTGTACTGAGGGAACTGGTTTGTGTAGTGTTGCTTGCACCAGAGGTTTGTGCAGAACTGTTGTAATTTGATAGGTTTCCCCATGTTCTCAATCTGTTGTGGATATCTTTGAATCTTGGCCTTCTGTTGGGAAATTCATTCCAACATTCTAACATCAGTGAGTACATCCATGCAGGACAGTCATCTGGACATGGCAAAACCTGCCTATTTCTAATCATCTCAATGACATCTTGGTTGGAATAGCCACAGTAAGGCTGCAAGCCATAGCTGAAGATCTCCCACAGCACTACTCCATAAGACCAGATGTCTGAATCAACTGAAAATTTACCATACATGATTGCTTCAGGGGACATCCATCGAATAGGAAGAGGATTATTTCCCATTAGTTTATAATAATCAGCAGAATAAACTTCCCTGAAAAGGCCTAAGTCAGATATTTTCACACTGAGCTTATCAAACACGAGCACATTTCTGGTGGCCAAATCTTTGTGGACCACATGGTGGCTTGAGAGATATTCCATTCCTGATGCTATCTGAGTTACAATGTGAAAAAAATCAGCTGGCTCCAATGTTGATTTCACTGTCTTATCATCATCAGTGCTGCCAACATCAGAGTGAGGAGATCTCATAACAAGGAACTCATGAAGGTCACTATGAGCACAGTAGCTAAAAATCATACTGGCGGGCTGTTCTTTGGTCACTATTCCCAGTAAACAAACTATATTGGGATGCTGTAATCTTGATCTCATCATTGCTTCATGCTTAAATTCTTCTCGGAGAGTTAAATCTGCTTTATCCTTGAGTGTTTTGATGGCAACTGTTTGTGTTTGCTCCCCTGGAGCTATACCAAACAGGTGACCTTTATAAACTTTTCCAAACTTCTCTTCACCTAGTTCCTCCATGAATCTCACAGTAGAAAGGCTGATTTCTTTTAGTTTATTCTGAAAGTAAAAAGAGTAACGGGATAAGATGGTCTACCATATTAGAAACCCTTAGCAGCAAATCAGTGATAAAAATCTAAGTTAAAATTAAATGCTTTGGTCACATTTATATTAACCCGCTTAAATGCACAAAATCTGTTTCAAGGACTTTTACTACCTTGGCATCTTTCTGCATCTTTTCTCAGATCAAACACTTGAGAAATGAATAAATGCTGAAGAACCTACTGAGAGGTTTGGTATGGGTCAAAAAAATTCAAATTAAAATGGCATTGCTAGAAGACTCTAGAATAATTAATATTAAATGTTATCTTTATGATGTAAAATAATCTGTCTGCGTGCATAAATTTGGGTAAGGTACCTGTTTGTGCTGATTAATGAGAGGCATTTCCATGTCTTGGCTGGGAGAGGCCATCAGCTGACGACGCTGTGGAGTGGTGGCAGATGCTTTCTGCTTGTTCCTGCACATGCAGACCAAGAGGAAAAGGCAGGCAATAACTAGAGGGATGGCTATGCTCGGAACCAGGATGTAGAGGATTCCCATTTTGCTGCTGTCACGTGGGCCTGTGAGATGAAAAAGCATTGCATGTTTTCAGACGGAGTTCAAAAGCAAGGCAAATAATGTTATATTCCAAGGCTAGACAATGAATATAGCCCACACAATATGTACAGGTAATCCGTGACTTACAACCATTTGTTTAGTAACCGTCTGAAGTTACAATGGCACCGAAAAAATGACTTATGAGAGTTTTTCACACTTACGACCACTGCAGCATCCCCATGGTCACCTGATCAAAATTCAGATGCTTGGCAACTGGCACGTATCTATGATAATTGCAGTACCCTAGGGTCATGTGGTCAGGTTTACCCTGTTACCAGCTTAACAACTGCAGTGATTCACTTAACAACTGTGGCAAGAAACTTCATAAAATGGGGCAAAATTCACTTATGTCTTGTTGAACAACAGAAATTTTAGGCTTGGTTGTGGTCATTAGTTGAGAGGTGACTGTAATACGAACTTATACACATCTTTGTAATGTAATCCACAATGGACACAAAGAGCTTGTCTCAAATAAAATGCAGGGGATTGAGTAATTAGTATGAATATCAACACTATCTACAGTATGTGGACTGTGTTACCAAAGCATATCATTAAGTCACAGACCTTTCTCAGGATCAAGTGGTTTATTGTAAGATTATGAGGCACACATCATGTTTTGCTCACAGATTGCACAATGGAAAAGCATCCAAAACTGATCCTCTGTGAAAGTATTAGATCAAATCTAATCAAATCTTTACTGCAGTCATAAACCAGCATAAGGAGGGGATGAGCGTAAAAAGTATGGGATACAATCAGTGGTGGGATTCACCCGGTTCACACCAGTTCGGCAGAATCGGTAGCTAATTTTTTGTTGCCCAGGCCCAGAACGGACTTCCAGAAGCGGCATCCACACAGAGAACCGGTTGTTCACATATTTGAATCCCACCATTGGATACAATCATTAAAAAGCAAAAGGGATACAATAAGAGTAAAAACCTAAAAAAGATCTCTCTCTCTCTCTCTCTCTCTCTCTCTCTCTCTCTCTCTCTCTCTCTCTCTCTCTCTCTCTCTCTCTCTCACACACACACACACACACACACACACACACACACACAATCTAAGATCCAGTTTTTAGATTAGACTTGTCAGTCAACCTGTTGAAGTAAACAGAATGTTGGAAAGACAGAAGGAATCAGAAGTGAAGCTTCCTTATGAGCCAAACTGTCTTTCCCACTTATATGACTAGGCAACAGTAGGATATAGTTCAACCTCCTCTCCCTGTCTTTCCTCCATGTAAAATGAAGGAACACTTGTTCTCTTTTTCTGCTCTCCAATGAGAACTGATTCCACTCGTCTTTTCATTTCTGCACTGAAAAGAAAATAACTGCTTCCTTTCACCATCCTCCTATAAAACAGAAGGCACATTGTACTTGAAGAAAACAGCAACAAACTGTGATCTGTTCTCCATCATCTTGTTGTGCAGAATGAAAACAGGTTTATGCTAAAACCAAACCTTAAAAAAACATTTTGTTGGCAAGAACAGTTTGATAGTGAAGCTCAATTGCCTTGAGAACTGGAGGGATTCCCTTCAGTGAATGGCTTGGACTTCCTACACTGAGTAGGGATTTGGATTTGATGATCTAAATGGCCTTTTTAAACTCTGATATTTGTCTTTTATTTTCTCTGCACAGTGTCTTTTCCCAAGCATGAGGTCAGGGAATAATTTCTAATTGTCTTCTACTGCACGATCCCAGGGTATGGAAGAGGAAGCAGAAAGTGAAGAAGAAAGGGCAGAGAGAAGAATGGGTGGAGGCAGAAAGTGAATAGAAAATAGGTGAAGATTTTAGGGAGATTTTGGTTATACTCTCACAAAATTAAATAGATTTTGGGCTAGAGCAAACCCAGCACTCAAATAAATGTTCATTTACAGTGGTACAACCTTATTTGACCCACATCCACTTTAATATTATATCCTGTTCTTTTAGGACAGAACAAAAAAGCCACAAAGGAGAGTATAAAAAGAAAAACGGAATTAAAGCAAAGTTCAAAACAATAAATTTGACTTCATAATGAATGTTAATGAAGCATTGTTCAAAGCCATGACCTCATTCCCATTTTTAGTATTATTATGATTCTCAAAGATCCGATAGTTTAATTCAGCATCAAAATAAACCAATGGCAGCTGAGGGGACTTTCCTATTATTCCACATATTTATGTAATAAAATATGAAAAAATACCACTAAATGCATTTTTTTGCACATCACACAAAGAATCTTTTTAAAGTCACAGTTTAAAGAATCGGTCCTGACCGCATTTGGAAATAACATTAAATCATAATTTAATCTCTCCCTAGTCCTACCCACAGGCACCCATTTGGGGCCTGGTGAAAAATTTAAAAGCAGCAAATATTCAATGTAAGAGGTTATTTCAGTATAAGTGTCTGTAACCTCATATTCCACCATTTCCGTCTATTTTCAGTTTAGGGCCAGCAACTCATTTTAATAAAAACTAGAAGAAATTGAAAAACATAAAATTCTATAGTGCTCTTATGCTGAAGGGCAACAGCTAAAGATATACTCATCCAAACCATATATAACTAAAAAATGCAAAAAAAATGGATGTGTCCTAAGTCCTGTATTTCCAAAATGAACAACTGTATATTGAACTTAATCATATTTCCACTCACACATCTTAAAGGCATCATAGCCATGTTTAGTCATCATGTTATTTTTTTTAACTTTTGTCTCTGAATTGGAATGCACTACATGGATTAAACATCTTTATTCATTGGACAGAAATGCAGCCAAACTTTTTCTGTCAACAAAGGAATGTAGGTGGTATGTCAACACTGCAACAATCTTGGCTGAAGCCATTTTTTCTTCATTTTCGGTTGCCACAATACTGGGAGGGGGGATGAGTGGTTTTAAAGTTAGACTAAACAATAATTTGTCCCGTGGGAACCAAGGTCATTGCTGCCTGACTTTTGGCGGTCTGAGCCTTCTGTTACAAAGCCCACCAAATTATTCTATTGGGGAACCGTGGATAATTACATAGTGCTGGGAAGTTCAATTTTGTAACATTGTAATGCTTGGGAGAGAACTCCAGACTTGGTTTCACTTTTAACTGTGCTGATACTTTGTAACCAATAAACATGTTCTTTAAGGAAACCTCTTGCCTTGGAGTTCTGCTTTTACTGGTCTCATCTATCGGAACCATGACATAGTACAGATGAACAATGGCTACATCACTCCAAAAGAATTACCCGTTTCCCCAAAAATAAGACTGGGTCTTACATTTATTTTTGGTCCAAAAGATCCATTAGGACTTATTTTCAGGGGAGTTTTCCACATATGGGAGGCAGCGAGCACGGGGGAGCCAAAGGTGTCTGGCAAGTGGACGGAGGCAGCCACAATGGCTTACAGGACTTCCCAGGGTAGATACGGCAGTACCAGTGGAACACACCCTTCAGGTGAGGAGGAGAGCAGCGCGGTCAAGCAGGGGCAGCTGAAATGTCTACCCTGGGAAGCCTTTCTCTGCCTGCCAGACAGAGGCTGAAGCCGCACAAGACAGGGGAGGCGTATGCTGCCCGGTCCTTCAGCTGCCCGCCTGTCCATGTCGATCTCCTCCTCTCCTGCATTCCACTGGTACTGCCACTGCCTCCTGAGCATCTGCCCTGGGAAGTCCTGTAAGCTGTTGCGGCCGTGGGCAAGCAGATGGTTTGATGGAGTGGGTAGGCGGCCACCCAGGTTCCTGCTGGACAGGGCTTTTGCTGGTAGTGCTACCGCCACGAGGCGAGGCAAGTGGCGGGGTGTGGGTGGCCTGGCTGTGGGGGCCCTGAGGTGCGTGGGTGCAGGGCACATGAGGCAGGTCCACTCTCCACCACCTGCCTCGTCTCACCTCATGGCGATGCCATGCACCCTCCTGCTAGGTTGCAGCTGCAAGCAACCAGTCGGTGGGACGGAGTGGGCAAGCTCTTAACTAGGGCTTATTTTGGGGGTAGGGCTTATATTAGGTGCACACGTAAAAATCATGCTAGGGCTTATTTTCTGGTTGGGTTTTATTTTTGGGGAAGGAATTAGACAAAATCGCTGCCCCACATGGCAAATTTGCCTGATTTTTCCACGTCTTTGGTCTCTATCTCCCTTAAATAAAAAGAGCAACTGATGTTGCCAGATCAACTGGTTGCATGTCCTTAGATCTCTTAGCATCAGTGTCAATGAATACATACATTATACATTTGATAGCAAACTAATTTTTGGATTAATTTCATTTATAAAAACAGCAACAAAAAGCATTTTTTTTGCACATCACACAAAGTAAGAATAAGTCATGCTTGAATAATGTTATTCTAGAAATGGTAAAAAAAATAGTAATACATACTACATGCAGGTACTTCACACAGCTCCATGCGTACGTTTTTGTTCTGAGTAAAACACCAAGGTCCTTCCATCTGGCTTCCAGGATTGCGGCAATAAGCATGCCCACCTCCAAGCTCAGGAAACTCTCTACTTGTTAAGTCATGGGAATGAGGATGCTGGGAATCCCAATACTGACAATTATGGCCCGACTTTGTGACACTGACAGATCCTCTATAATCAGCACCAGAGCCATTGTAACACTGGTGATCTGCAAAACAGTGGATTTTACAAGAGACATATGAAGAATAAGAAATGTTCCCATTCTTTCTCTCTGCGTAGATTTGTTCCTTTGCTACATACAATGTGTAACTCTACAATAAAGCTTCTGCTCTACAGTATTCCTTTTTGATTTGGGATAAGATCAGCTGCTTTTTCTAAAAGTAGAAAATAAAGAAAACAATCAAGCCTGCAGAAACAAGCTAGAGTAACCTAGCCAGGAAGTATGAGTTTCCGATAAGCTTTATGCCTAAGGAAGAGTCCAGAAATTAACCAGAACACCCATGTCAACATTACTCTGTCTCAACTGCTTGACCTGCTCAAAGTATTCCACTATCTTCCCCCCTCCCGCCCCATTTAGCTTCTTCCATTTCTTCCCTCCCTCCTGCTTTTTTTCCTCTCAGATCTTTCTCTTGCAAATGAATTACTACCAAACACCATTTTTATTTGTATATTATATCTAGTTGCAAAAGGTTATCTCCTCTTTCTCCACCAAATTTATTTCACTGCAGTCTTAACCTCTCGACTGCTTAGCAACAGTGAGAGATTATACCCTCACCGCACTGTGTTTGGAGGGTTCTATTCTGAAGCAAGCACAACTTAAAGCTTGAAGAAGGGCATTCCTTGCTTTCAGGGAGGTCTGGCAACTGGTCAGGTGCTTGAGGCAGCTTTTGCATTTTTCTGGCAATATTCCTTTACACTGTATAGATGAGAAGCTGGGGAAAAGATTTCACCTGGGCTATTCCTCTTTCTCATCACTGCATTCTTCCTCCCAAGTTAATTCCAAGCAGTCAAAAGGCAAAACATTGAAAGATGTTAAGTTCTGGAAACAGGCAACTACATACATTCAGAAATGGCACTCGGAGGAAAAATCCATGCTAATTTTGCATTAACCCAGGGGTGGCCCTTTTATGATTTGTGGACTTCAACTCCCAGAATTCCTGAGCCAGGAATACTGGGAGTTGAAGTCCATAAGTTATAAAGGGGCCCTAGTTCCCCACCTCTGCATTAAACAAATAGAAGAGAAAAGCAAAAAGGGAAATGTAACAATAACTTACATCTGTTGAGCCGTTCCACAGGAATTCCAATTTTTATACAGTTGGCAGCCTCCAAAGAATCAGGCAGTGGCAAGTCCTCACATTTAGGTGGCTGGAGCTGCATCAGAATGAGGGGATTGGATCTAGCAATGTTGTACTCCTGCCGACAAAGATCATTTTCTAGAACTTCGCACTCATCACGACACAGCTCTCTAGGCTTAGGTATCCGGGAACGCTCATCACACAGTGGAAACACAAAGTGACAAAATGATGGGATGGCAAATTGGGAACACTGATCAGATAAATGGGTGGATGTGCCGATCATGGTAAATGCAGCTGGAAAGACAGACAGAAAAGCCAATAATTAAGGCCCAGTTTCTATAATAAATGAACATCAGTAGAGTATACTGTTTTTCATGTATTTGGAATGACTTTAAGCCAAACTACTAAGAGCATTAATAAAAACTTAGTTGGAACAGACAGCAGATACACTGTAAAAATCTTTATATATTTTGACACATAAGATTAACAAGATTAGCAGTGTTCCAATATCTCAGGGGTTGCCATAAAGAAGAGGGAGTCAAGCTATTNAACTAAGGAGAAACTTCCTGACAGTGAGAACAATTAACCAGTGGAACAACCTGCCTCCAGAAGCGGTGAATGCTCCAACACTGGAAGTTTTTAAGAAGAGACTGGACAGCCATTTGTCTGAAATGGTATAGGGTTTCCTGCCTGAGCAGGGGGTTGGACTAGATGACCTTCAAGGTCCCTTCCAACTTTACTATTATTACTATTAAGATTCTGCAGTAGGAAAATGGTATATTGTACTAACCATGAAGATCAATTTTATAGCATCCAGCCAAATCAGGCAGCATCAAGATGGGGAAACATTTCAGGGCTTCATATATAACTAGGACAAACTTAACCTAGTTTCTCACATATTTTTAATTTGCTAAGTCTTTTGTCTTTGTAGCATCATTCTAGAATTGAGGGAGGGGCTAACCCCTCCCAGAATTTTAAGCCTTGCCTCCAGAGCAAAGGGGAGGAGGCAATTTACCATCAGATTTCATGTCTGTTTCATAAATTTGACTTCCCAGGAAATCTAGTATATTGAGTTTTTCATTCCAAAAACTTGGCAACTTACCAGGGCCCACTCACTGATAGTTCATAAATCACCTATTGGAGGTTCTGTTATACAACTTTTCACTGATTTGAATTACAAAAGGAGGGACTTATAATATTCTACTGATTTCAAATAAAGAGGCTCAAACCTGCCTCAAAATCCCACATGTGTATACTTGTCTAATTCAAAATGTGTTGGAATGAACTGTGCTCATTGAGTTATAAAATAAAAGCACAATGTGTTTGTTAAAAGCATGCATTTCTATAGTCTCACTTCATATGTTCTGTAGCTGAGTTCTTGCAAGTTCTAGGACTTAGCCATTCTTAGCTCTAGCTAAAATTAAATTGTTTATTTTCATTACTAATACTTGATAAGTATTAAAAATGCATTTTCTACTCTAAAACACAGACCAGTAAATCCTCAAACACTGGGTGGACACATCTTGCTAAGAAGGGGTGGGTATTATTAAGCTCAATTATACTGTTAACATTAATACATATTTTAAAGCCAGAGTCTTGAATATTGACATGGTTTGCCGCCGCCTCTGCCTCAGCAACAACGGCATACCAAATACTGGTATTTATTACTTGAGTTTTCTTGAATGCATACAGTGGTGCTTAAACATTTGTGAACCCTTTAGAATTTTCAATAGTTCTGCATAAATACCACTTCTCCATAAAAGTCCTAAAACTTTTGGGCAGGTTTCAAACAAACAAATAGTTGAATTTAAAAGCTCCTGAATTTACTACTTAGGTAAAATAAAGGGAATTGTTGTTAGTACTTAGGTTGCGTTAGTTAGCATTCTCTGTTATGGATTTTTTAATTGCAAGAGTTATCATTGTACTGAATTTTTTAAAAAATGAGCACATAGAAAAGAATTAGGTGGTTGCGATGACTTCTGTAATCTGAACTAAAGAGTATAATAGGCTACTGAACTCACTTTAATCAATAATGACACATTATTGAGCAAAACAGGCTTTAAACATGCATATACTCTTAAGCAGAAAGCCAACACAGGTGAAAACAATGGACTCCTGTCTGTCTCTCTCTCACACACACACAAACACACATTGTCAGACAATTTGATTCCTGGGAAACAGTGCATCAACTTTGATTTTTTTTTTTTTTTTAGGTGAAAGGAAATTGACAAACAATTTTGTGACAGTAAGTGCTGGGACTTACTGCCTTCATTCAGTCTCAAATCATCATTGATCATATGTAGGAATCAGAGAAATATTATACAAATGAATTCTACAGGTTTGGATGATATAAAGAGGCCGAGTCTCATCACCAGCTACAAAGCTTTGAACTACAGAGGAGTACTCAGGAAGCTTCAGCCTTAAGTAAGCAGTAGGCAAGTAGAAAGAAACCCATGGACAATTTGAACTATAATTCGTCTTTCCAAAAACTATTAGGATTGCTTCAAACCACTAAAAGATTTTAACACCATAATATCTTTTAGCCAATTTTCCTATTTGGACAGTAGATGTCACTAATTTCCATTCTCAGAATTATATATCTCACTGGGCTAGCCAAGATAGAAATTAGTGGACGGGATACATTCATTTATGATTTTTTCCCCCTTCATACAAAAATGTTTTTGAGAAATTTCCCTGATTCCACATGAGGAAGATTTTATATATCCAAAGAGATATAGAATCTATCATCCACTGAGATTTCTGTACTCATGTAGCTCTAGCTTTTTATTGCAAAGATTGTTCACTCTTTATCAGTGGAACCCTGCATTGGCAATGATTTAAGAGCTATATTTTGTTTCTTTATCACAGGCATAAACCTTCCTTAGATTATAGTAGACCTTTCCTGTAGGCAGTTTTGTTGATTTACCATTCCTTTTTTCCTGAAAATTTATCCCAGAGGTGGGGAAGCTGACACTGAAAGTTGCACAAGAATGGAAATTTAGTGAAAATAATCCCTCTGTTAGTTAACAGAACTTCACTTTGATGAAAAGTACCAAAATATAGCTACAATGACTGTAATTACAAACCCGTCTCCTAAATCAGGGTGGCAGATGGGGCAGGACAATAAGTATAAATGTAAGTGTATCCCCTGTAAGATAATCCTTGTAAGTAAGCATTAAATATACATACATACATACATACATACATACATACATACATACATACATACATACATACATACATACATACATACATACATAAATACTTTAAATCAGAGGTCCCCAACTTTTTGAGTACCAGGGAACGGTTCCATGGAGAGAGTTTTTTCCGCTGACCAGAGGGGGTGTGGTTTTGTGTGTTGGCTGCATCTTGCGGATGGGGCTTTGCTTGTTTGTGTGGACCGGATGCTGGCATGCCGCGGCCTGGTACTGGTCCACGGACCGGGGGTTGGGGACCCCTGTTTTAAACCATATAGTAACATTATGCAAAAATAAAGGTTTAGAGTATCCTGGTCTGCTGGACTGAAAGGAATAAGGACCTCTCTCACAGAATTACTGCAATTTTCAGGTAGAGGTAAAATCTATTTTTTTTCTCTTTTTATTTTCTTATTTTGGGCCTGTAATACAGTACTCTTCCATCTATTACTAGAAAGGGAAGCTCACAATATAACTATAAGTTAATTATAATTAAAAAATGTAAAAAGCAAACTTTTATCCTGGTAGAAATAATTAAGTTATGGCATCGTAAAAACTAACAAAATTATCAGCACATGTTTATGGATCACAGTGTAGTATTTCTGATACTTGGAGCTCTGGCATTCACAGACTTTTATGAACATCTGCAGTTACTTATAAAGCCTCAAGATTTATCACAAAATAGCAGCCTTTGGGTAACTACCACAACTCTATTTATACTTTTACTTTGGGGAGGGGATTTCATTACTTAATGCTTAGATAACAAAAAGGTGCACATAAAGGCCACATATTAGT
>NW_015387737.1:488670-524776 GCF_001527695.2 Protobothrops mucrosquamatus | reverse complement strand
AATGTAAACCACATATTGCATGTTGCGAATGCATGCTACAAGCTCTAAACAGGAAATGATTATATTCCATTAAGTGGTCAACAAAAGAGATAGCATCAAAATGTCATCTAACTAGCATGTCTCCCCGAAAATAAGACATAACTGGAAAATAAGCCCTAGCATGATTTTTCAGTATGCTCATCATATAAGACCCACCCCCCAAATAAGCCCCATTTAAGGTTGTCAGCCAGACAGACACATTTAGTACTGTATTTCCCTGAAAATAAGACCTAACTGGAAAGTAAGCCCTAATGCGCCTTTCGGAGCAAAAATTAATATAAGACCCAGTCTTATATTTGGGGAAATACGGTAAGCAAAGATACTTTACAAATATCAAGCATCAAATTCCTTTGCTTAAAATTCACAGCTCTAAACATAGCAATCAGACTATGAATAAAAAAGAGAGTTAATTTGTTAATTTGCATAAATTAACATTTATGCATTTGTTAATATTAAGGGTGTCATTTGCACTCCTTATGCATGAGAGTGGCAACTGACAAGATAAAAAAAAAGCTCTTCTCTATGAAATTTTAAGTCATAACATCATAGGGTCCATATAGCCAATAGATCATAGATCTTCTAGTGTTTGGAAACACATTTTTCTTTCTCTTTTTTTCAGACACAGTAAAAGACAAAGTAGATGCATCATCCATTTCTTCAATCATTTTTCCCCCAAAGAATCTAAACGTCCTATGATAACTCAAGCAACCGTTATTAAATTAAATACAATTTATTTTATAAAAAGGGGGGGTTTACTTTTTTTTATAAAAGTACAACCCTAATCCTGAAAAAGCTTTCAAATAAATATCAAATTGGTGCCTACTGAAAAAAAATACTGCATAATAAGAAAGCAACATTGCCTCAATTTCCTCCAAAACTTGCCTGGCTTGATTTCCATTTATGGTGGTGTTACAATTGGATTTAAGTTTCTGCATGAAATACAATATTCTCTGACGTGAAAAGATGTAGACTGACTTACCAGTAATTCGGTTTTCAATTTCCCCTTGCATTTGAAGGGAGTCCACATAAATAGTCCTGTTTCCAATGATTCGCGCACAGGCAATTCCCCTGTAAGGCTGGCAAAACCCATCTTCATGGTAATCTTCCCTGCAAGAGACAAATTGGAAGCTCATAACTATGTCTACAGATGTTTCAATGTCCCTACTGAGTTTAAAAGTATGTTTTTTTTAAAGGAAATCGGTGGTAAAACTGACATTATTAATTCTCTCTGACATCAATTTTCATTTCAGTTTAACTTGACATTGTTTTGGAAATAAAAAAGGCACCAAGGAACATTTTAATTGAAGGGGTGGATGGGAAAGACATCTGCAAAGTGAAAATAGGCATTATCCTGTAAATGCTAAGCTAATGCAATGTGACAGATCATTTTATTTAAAAGATAGTAGTATGTGTCACGTTACACCCATAATACACTGCTGGTATCAAATGTCAAGCTAGGCAATTAGGCAAGCAGTTGTTTTCTCTTCTCCTATCTTGTCCTGCAGTTCTTCAATTCTTACAATGGACAGCAAAACAGATCTTGTCAAGATGTAATTAAAATATGGCATAATTCTGAACTAGGGATTAGGTAAATGGAATGAAATCAGTGCTTAACTTCTGTCTCCCCCCCTCTCTTTAAGTTGCACTAATGCCAAATTCTTTTTCCGTTACAGAACCTAAGTCATATGTTGAGTTACTTGCTATCTTGGGTGAACTCTGTCCAATTTTCCAAAATGAGTTTAACACAGTCAACTTAAATCGAGCTGCTCCAGAACAGCACTGATTAAAAGCCATTTTTCTCAATGTCTTGTACAGCCAAATATTAAGAACTGGAAAGACAAGTGGCCCTCATACCTAGGAGTTACCATTTCATCCAGGGTATCCATTACGTTACCTTCCCACTGAGGTGGTACCTATCTAACTGCATTTACATGCTTTCAAATGGCTAGGTTGGCAGGAGCTGGGGCGAATAACAATCACTTTGTCACACGGTATTAGCATTCTATGTGCCTTCGGCATAGTCATGCTGGCCACATGAACTAAGGAGAAACTTCCTGACAGTTAGAACAATTAACCAGTGGAACAACCTGCCTCCAGAAGCGGTGAATGCTCCAACACTGGAAGTTTTTAAGAAGAGACTGGACAGCCATTTGTCCGAAATGGTGTAGGGTTTCCTGCCTGAGCAGGGGGTTGGACTAGATGACCTCCAAGGTCCCTTCCAACTTTACTATTATTATTATTATTATTATTATTATTATTATTATTATTATTATTATTATTATTATTATTATTATTATTATTATTATTATTATTATTATTATTACCACAGAAGTGTCGTGGGACATTGCTGGCTCTTCAGCTGAGCACCCACCCCTAGAACTGATAAGACTGGCAGGGTAAACTTTTACTTTTTTACCTTTATCCATTAAATTGGATGGTATTTTTGCCTTTGGTCTCACCATTGCTATACTCCAAGGCATTTGAAGTAAAAAGTAGCCTGTGAAAGATTTATGGGGGGAGGATGGGAGCTAGATCTGGATGCTATTTTGTGCCAACAAAGAATCCCATCTGGTCCCCCTATTAATAGTAAATATTGTACTAATAATGATTTTGGATGTTGTACCTGATTGTACCATGCTAGGTGATAGCAGCTGAGGACCTACCTTTTTCAAACTGTTAGGATAAAATAATTTGTCTAAAAGGTTTAAAAAGTTAATAGTCTAATAAGCTGAATGAGTCAGTTGCTTCTTGCTGTCAAGGATATTCCTGCATGAACTCGGCTGAAGTTACCCAGACACTCAACAAGGCATTGTTAGATAAGAATCTTTATTGCACATTAGAATGGAGATGCTTTAAGCAGTTGATGGCTCATTGTCAACATACCTCCCCCTATTAATGCCCTCTGCAGTTTAAAGCCATAGAAACAGATGCTTCTTTTTCTCACATGCTCCACATCGTAACAGCTTGCTTTGAGTTTCTCATACTTAGTGCTAGGTGGCAGTTGTTGATAGGATAATTGAAATTCCTGCTCAGAGAACCTCTAATGCAAAATGTAACTGCAACACCCCAGGTTCTAGTAAAAAGTCTATAAAAGTGGATTTAAATTGATTACAGCTTCTTCAAAAAACAGTTTGTTAAAATGATTTCTGTTTAAATTTAAGTATCAAATTTGTTCTTGTCACCAAGAAATTATTAGGCAATTCTATGTATTCAGATGTCTCGCATGTTAATAACAGTAATATATTTTTAAGATGTGCAAGTTACTAAGAAACATTTTCTGGAAAGAACAAAGATTTTCCTAATCCTAATTATTATCAGCCTGTTTGGTTATTGTTTAAACACAATTTTTTTCCAAGCATAATTCTCACAGAGCCCTCTTTATCAAGGATGAACTGGAGTTACATGAACAAGTATATGCAGCACCAGAACAATTTTCTATTTAGAAACCCATGTACATCAGAATAGAGACTTTCTGATTTTCTAACAGCATTCCTATGCTTATGCAATGCAGAAATTTGCCTCTGCTTGTTTACATGCCATTATCAGTGTAGAAAACAACTATTACACTTACTTTAAAATGATATAGATTATAATTTACCTTATTCAATTTTATTATTGGGCATGTTTTCTAAGTATGTGACCCCTTTGGCATCAAGTTGTTTGTTTTTTAGCTCATAAGCAAGCTGTGTTTTCAACAATAACATTTACAAGACACATTGGAGGAGGCTGGGACTGAAGTATAAATTTATATTCTGAGATAATTCTACTCTGAAAATTATATATAAATATATTTTATAAGGGTGTGCAGAAATGCATGAGGATGCAAAGGTGTTGCAACCAGGCTCAGGGAGGATTCAGAGGGGTGCGAGAGAGCCATAGATGCATCGGTGTGGGTGGTGGAGCAAGGTTCAGGGAGGGTACACGAAGGAGGCATGGTTAGACTTGGGGAGGGTATGCAGGAGTGTGCAAGGGCCAGCACGGTGCAAATGCAAAAGGACTGGAGGAGGGTGTGAAGGTGAGTGTGTCTTACCCCAGTGCCTTGGACCTTCCCTGCCAGCTTCTCCTTTGACTTTCTGGGAAAGCTACCAGGGAAGGTCACAAACACAGGTAGTCCTCGACTTACAACAATTGAGGCCAACCTTTATTTTGTTAAGTGAGACATTTGTTAAATTAGTTTTGCTCCATTTTACAACATTTCTTGCCACAGTTGTTAAGTGAATCACTGAAGGGGTTAAGTTAGTAGCTTGGTTGTTAAGTGAATCAGGCTTTCCCATTAACTTTTCCTGTCAGAAGATCGCAAAAGGTTGATCACGTGACCACCGGATATAGCAACGATCATATATGTGGACCAGTTGCTACGCATCTGAATTTTGAGCACATGACTATGGTGTTGCTGCAAAGGTTGTAACTGTGAAAAATGGTCAAAATGGTCATCTTATTCATTGCCATTGTAACTTTGAACGGTCACTAAATGAACTGTTGTAAGTCGAGGACTACATAATCATATGATCATATAATCACGGGCACTGCAATTGGTCGTAAGGATATTCCAGTTGCCAAGCACCCAGTTCATTATCACATCACTTCAGAGGTGCTGGGAGGACTGAAACTCAGAAGACTGATCATAACCATCATTCCTTCAGCGCCACCATAACTTCAAATAGTCATAAGTCAAGGACTATAGGTACTTGTAAAGTTTTTAAAGGTTATGTATTTTCTTATGATTTTAAAATAAGACTAATTCAACAACACAAAAAATATTGTTTATGGACATCTATGGAGATTCTCAGTCATCCAGCTCATGGTTGTCCCAAAGGTGCTTTTCAAAAGGCAACTGGATTTTGTGTTTTTTTCTTCCCCTTGAAGACCTTTCGCTTCTCATCCAAGAAGCTTCCTGGATTCTTCAGTCAGAACTGAAAAAGCTTCTTGGATAAGAAACAAAATGTCTTCGAGGAAAAAGCAAAGACAGTCCAGTTGCCTTTTGAAAAGCACCCTCGGGACATTATTTATGGACACTGCAAAATGTTTAGAAAGGGTTAGCTGTCAATTTCATTATGCCAGAAATGCAAAGCAATCGGGGAGGACTTGATAGAACCCTCATCTATAATGTGGGTTCGACCCACTACTGTCCTGTTTTAATTTAATATTATTAAGTTTGTTAATATGGTTTTGGGAAAATGAATGGGTTTTAAAATATGCTATTAAATTAAATACTGAAAATATGAAATACGTTAATATACAAAGAATATGAGATGTAGCAAAGAAGCTTATTCTGTTACAGTTAAAAAAAGATCAGACTGGGCTTAAAAAAGATGATGATGCTTGCTCTCTGTTTATGAACTGGCTCTTTATTAACATAATGAAAAGACTGACCAATAGTACTCTATGTGGATAAGGGTTAATGCTGCCTTAAAAATGAGTTATTTTCTGTAGGTCTGGGAATATACTTTGTTCTCTTTTTTTTCTTTCCTTTGTGGGTTGTTTTGTCCTTTTTCTTCTATTTCTGTACATTCAATTTTAAAAATATTGGAAGATTCAGCAACAGATAAAGGAGGACGTAACTGGGATACAAGACCTCACCAAATCTTCTTCTGAATAGGTATATAAAAGTATGAAAGTGGGTAGAAGATAAGTGTCCATTGCAGGGGTCTTCAAACTTGGCCCTTTTATGACATGTGGACTTCAACTCCCAGAATTCCTCAGCCAGGCATGCTGGCTGAGGAGTTCTGGGAGTTAAAGTCCACAAGTCATAAAAGGGCCAAGTTTGAAGACCCCTGGTCCATTGTAACCCAAGCCCTGTTCTCTCTGAATTCATGTACTCATTCCGCAGGATAGAAGAGTTGCCTTCACTTTGCTTAAACCCAAGCCTAGTTGTGTGTGAGTTAGAATCCTAACATTTCAGATAGATTGTTTCAGTTTCAGATGGATTCAATTCGGTGACCCAAATAATTGCCTTTGCAAAGAAAATCAATGACAAAGTTCAGAACTGTACAGTAGGGCTAGGTCAGGAGTCTGCAACCTTGACAACTTTTAAGACTTGGCTGAGGAATTCTGGGAGCTGAAGTCCACAAGTCTTAAAGTTGTCAAGGTTGCAGACCCCCTGGGCCTATTTCGAATATTTTAGGTTTTAGATAAATCATGTTGATCAGAAAACAACACAGAAGATAGCCATACCTAATTTTGAAATATATTATATTGCAAGTCTGCTTGTGTGTTTAATACTCATTTTGAATTCTTTCCTCTGCTGCACGAACTTTCAGAGAATTTTACAAAATTCTGCATTTCTGAAAGACTTCTGAAAGTCTTTCCACTGCATTTACCAACAGAGCCGTGTGTGTGTGTGTGTGTGTGTGTGTGTGTGTGTGTAGAAGTACAGAGCAGGATGCATACACAACTCTCGATCACATGACCAAGACAAAGTCATCCAAAGCTGAAACAAAAGGAAAGGGAACTCTTCTCCGTCCTTCCAGACAAACTTATTTTTCATGTTTCCTTAATACTGATTCAGAATTCAAATTGAAGTGGATTTTATGCTATAATTGAGTCACGTTGTTTTAGCTAAACTTTCAAATGTGAGAATTTTTACACTATGTATAATTTATATACTGACACCTAAATAATATTTTAATTATTGCATTGCTAATTGCACAAACTTCTACATGAATTTATCATGTTGTGGTGAAATGCTTTAGTTACTGTTAAATTTTCTTACATATATACTGTATCATCTCTTATTTTGAAGATGTTAGCATAAAGAATACTTTTAGCCTGAAATACATCTCTTGCAAGTGATGTTTAACATGAAACAGAAAATGAAAAAGAATTATTAGATTCAGGAAATCCAGAAAGATTGAACAGCCACTTGTGGAAATGGTCTTGGCAGTTAATTTAAAGAGCTTCAGGCAGCTTACAAAGAGTTAGTTTATATAGTGCAGTGATGGTGAACCTTTTAGAGACCGAGTGCCCAAAAACTGCCCACCCCTGCCCACCCCACTACTCCTCCCCCCGCTCTGCTCCGTCAGCCCATAGGACCACCCACCATCTCCATGGCCCGCTGCAGATTGCCCAGGTGGCCCTGCAGCACCATGGCAGCCACGCCCTCCGCCCCACCCCGCAGCATCATCTGCGCATGAAGGGGCGCGAGGGCAGAATATTGTCCCTGCTGCCTGGCTGCCATGTCTTTGGCTGCTCTGCGTGGACCACACCCGGGGGCGACTCTCCTCCGGGGGGCTGCTGGTGAGGAGGGGGCTGCGGGGAGAGGCGGGGCTAGGGCGACAGCACGTGTGCCCACAGAAAGAGCTCTGAGTGCCGCCTTTGGCATGCGTGCCATAGGTTCGCCACCACTGCTATAGTATGTATATATACTAAGTAATGAAGCATAACTAAGGTAAGCATCTGTACATATACCAAAGCAGTTGAAAATCTACCTGTGGCAACTATCTTGATAGTTTTCATTTAGCAACCACAATTGCGATCCCCAAGTTGGATGTTAAGTGAAGCAGTCATTAAGTGAAACTGCAACTATGCTTGAGATCTTATTTCAGCTTTCCTTTGCTTTACAGACTTGCGAAGGTTGAAAATGTGAGGATTGGTTGTAAAGTTACTTTTTCATCACCGTGAAAAAGGTTGCTAAATGAAGAGCCACTAAACCTGCATTACCTGCATTTTAAGCATATGCAAATATTTTACCATGCAAGTAGAGTACTTGTCTGATTAAAAATAAAAAAGTTAAAAAAATTGGACTCAGATATGTACTTTGATACAGAGGATTTTAAAGATCAATATTCAACTGAAAGCACAACTTTTCCTTTTAGGATTAATGGATAAGCAGTTAGAAAAAGGCCATGGAAGATTATTTCGACCTATGATTACTGAGAAGAGATTGCTATATGCACAGAGACAGAAATGGTTGGTGAAGTTGACAGGTTTTTCTGAAATGGGTCAATTGACTTTTTTTATTTAGAGAAAAGGCATATTTATCAGTGACTGGAAGCATCCTGTGGATATTTTACGTAAAAATAAAACAAGGAAATTATGATTTATGAGTTTGATGATTAGATTGGACAATTTGTAGAAAGAAGAGTAGTATAACTTTGGAAAGAAAGGTTAAAATATATGTATACTTATAACTGCTGTGAAGAATATCGAAGCCACTTCTTTATATCTTTTCACTTTTTTATATTTTTCTTCATTTTTTAAAACTTTTCTTGATTTTACTTTTTTTCCTTACTTTATATTAGTTTGCATTGATAAACAAGTTATCATCTTGTTTAAAAGTTTTAATAACAATTATATTGAGAAATAATAAAATATATATGTGGTAAAATCCCTGCCAATACTATGCTTGCGGGCCACAACTCTGTTTTCTCTAGTTAGTTTATGTTAACTTCTAACAACCAGAAATTTAAGAACAGTCTGGTAAAACATGTAACAATGATCAAATATGTTCCCACCTCTGATTTAAAAATATGCTACTGTACTAAAAAAAAAACCCCAGGAATCACAGGGTACCACATTGGCAAAGGTCTATGCCAGAAAGGTCAGTAGATTAAATAGAATTAAATACGTGGGATGCAAATTCTACCTAGACAAATCTGTCAAATGTAATAATAGAACCAAGCGTTATGAATCTAATAAATTGAATGTCAGAATAAATGGAGAGGGAACATATGCTTGCTAATTGCTGAACACATCTACTGTAACAGGGTGTCATCAACAAATCAAAGTTATGCAATTATCTGCTGAACTCTACAATGAGAACATAACGTCATTTTTTTTAAATCTTAAAAGCTGCTGCTTCTTAGAAGTGATTGTATAACCCAAAGAATTTATAAATTTGATCTTCTGGAATAGTTTACACCTACATTACATTTGGTTTAAATTATATCCTACTGGACTCATAGCTCCTGTTAAAGCAGTGTTTCTCAACCTTGACAATTTTAAGGCATGTGGACTTCAACTCCCAGAATTCCACAGCCAGCGTTGCTGGCTGTGGAATTCTGGGAGTTGAAGTCCACATGCCTTAAAATTGTCAAGGTTGAGAAACACTGTGTTAAAGGAACAGGTGGCATCCATAGCTTTGCACAACTTCCTGCCTGTTCTTAGACCAGGAGACCCTGCTCCTAGTTACTCATGTCCTAATGATCTCCTGATTGGATTACTGCAATATGCCCAACACATACTGTGGCTGCCCTTAAAAAGTATTTGGAAGTTTCACCTGATGCAAAATGAAATAGTGTGGGCAAATCCGCTGTGGTCTTTCAGCAAATATGACACCTCTGCTCCACAAGTTACATTCAGAATAGAGCTGGAAGAGACCTTGGAGGTCCTCCAGTCCAGCCCCCTGCTCATGTAGGAGTCCCTATATCATTTCAGACATGATTGGTGATTATCTTTAAAACCTTCAGGGCTTGGGGTCAGGTTACTTAGGGCAGAGGTCCCCAACCTTTTGGGCACCAGGGACCGATTCTGTGGAGAGAGCTTTTTCTGCGGACTGGAAGGGCCGCAGTTTTGTGTGCTGCCTGCATCCTGCTTTGCTTGTTTGTGCGGACCAGTTGCTGGCATGCCGCAGCCCGGTACTGGTCCATGGACCAGGAGTTGGGGACCCCTGACTTAGGAAACAGTCTCTCCCAAGTGATAGCTAACCATCTTGTTAGATCTGGCAGGAGAGACATGATCCCAGGAGAGAGCTCCATCTAATGGAAGCCAGGAGAATTGCCTTTCCCCCTTTTCTGTATTGTGTTGGCCCTCTGGAATATCATCCTCCTGAGATTAGACTTGCCTTGACCCTGCTGGCCTTTTCCAAGGCATTAAAAATCTGGCTTCGCCATCTAGCTGGGGCCCTGGCAATGGAGGGAGGAGCAATTTTATGGCTGATTTGAACGTGGGATACTGAATGTCCTTGGCAGTTATTCTTTGTTTTATCCCCTTTTTATTTTGTTTAATTGCTAGCTGCCACGGGTCATGTATGTGAAATGGGCAGCCAAATAAATCAAAGCAAAGCAAAGCAATAAAGGCATACATATACACAGATACAGTAGTCCTTGACTTACAACCACTATTGAGCCCAAAATTTGTGTTGCTAAGCAAGATAGTTGTTAAGTGGGTTTTGCTCCATTTTACAATCTTTCTTGCAGCAGTTGCTAAATGAATCACGCAGTTGTTAAGTTAGTAACATGGTTATGAAATAAAGTTGGCTTCTTCATTAACGTTGTTTGTCAAAAGATCACAAAAGTGATCACATGACCCCCCAGGACAATGTAATTGTCACAAATACATGCCAATTGTGAAGCATCTGGATTTTGATCACGCAACTATGCAACAGTTGTATAAGTGTGAAAAGTCATGTCATTTTTTCAGTGCCGTTGTAACTTTGAATAGTCACTAAATGAATGGTTCTTAACTCGAGGACTACCTGTACACACACACACACACACATACACACACACACACACACCACTATATGCAAATAAAGCTGTTTTTGTTCTTAATCTCTGGTCAGTCTTACCAGAGAGTCAATAGGCTTGCAAAATTTCTATTGACAAACATTATTAGCTTAGCTCTTCCTAATGTCCTTCTCTTCTATATTGTCTGTAAAAAATATGCTTCCTGCTATTACTACTTGCTCCCATCATAACACAAGCCTTTTCTTTTCTTTTCTTTTCTTTTCTTTTTTTTTGGGGGGGGGGTAGATTTAAGCAGCAGGAAACTTACAGAAAGCTATACATTCTCTCTCTGAATCTCTCCAATCTCAGTTTACAAATGTATCTGCAGAACAGAATTTGCAAGATGAGTTAATTTCAGATAGAAGAAGCAGGGCAAACAGCCTTATGTGCAAGCAAGGCAATACACAACTAACCCTTGATTTAGCTCTGCATGGATCAGCTTTTGTGAGCCTAAATAATGCCTTAGGCTCATGGTCTCCCCTATTCTCTTCCAACAGGGTTAGAAGGCTTAACCGGGATTCAGTTTCAATTTTTATTATTCCAGGCTCATTGTTAGGAATGAATCATAATGATAGTTGAAGGCTAAGTATAATTGGTTTAAAAAAAATTACAAATCCTTGTTCGTATAACTAACTTGTTAAACAAACAAAAGTGTCTTAAGGCGGGGTCCCCAACACCCAGGCCACGGGACTGGAACTGGTCCGTGGCCTGTTAGGAACTGGGCATCACAGCTGGAGATGAGCAGTGGGCGAGCGAGTGAAACCAAAACCATCCCCCCTCCCCCTGGTCCATGGAAAAACTGTCTTCCAGAAACCGGTCCCTGGTGCCAAAAAGGTTGGGGACCGTTGTCTTAAAGTATAAAATTATTACCAATAGTTAGATGTAAGTAAGAATAATTATGAAGGACAGAAACTGTAGGCAGTGCTTGTATAATTTCTGCATAATCGAATAAAAATTGGACAAAGATAGGGTGCAATAGAAGTTGATTAGCTGAACCACTGCCACATCATAGTTTACATTAGTGAACAAGTATCTAAATGTATTCCCTGATTTCAATTAATCAGTTGTGAGCATTTTTCTCATTTTTCTTGCACAGATTGTGGATCAAAGTATTACTGCAAGGAACTGCCCTACAACAGTATTTTTCAATCTTGGCAACTTTAAGATGTATGGACTTCGGCACAGCTAGCTGGGGAATTCTGGGAGTTGAGGCCCAAACATTTTAAAACTGCCAAGGCTGAGAAACACTGCTCTATAATAGGATTGTGAAACAGACAAGGACCTCTTCAATTTTTCAGAAACTTTTTTTGTGTGTCTCAATGGTGCTTTTTCAAGAGGCAACTGCACTTTCTTGTTTTTCTTTGAAGACGTTTCGCTTCTCATCCAAGAAGCTTCTTCAGCTCTGACTGGATGGCGGAGAATGGATATTTCTGTTTTGTGGTACATTATTAACTGCCTATTTAAAAACAGCAAGTCTTTGAAAACCTAATTTTTCAATCTTGGGCAATTTTTCAACAGCTATTCCCAGATTATATTTCAATGAAAATGTGCATGTACGAAGCATAGAAGTACTTGAAAGCTCTATGTTGTAATGAAACTCCAATTCTGATCCCTGCTGATTTAACGAGTTTATGGACTGTGATAATATTTTATAATAAACGCTTTGTTCCTGTGAAAGCCCTTAACTCAATTGGGCCATCTGAAAAATTGCCTGCTGGAATCTGCACACTACAGTTGGATACAAGACACACTACAATATTTCTTCACATACTTTTACCCACACTGTGGCACACATATAGTACTATGAATCTGCACTGCCATAACTTGAAGAACATCCAAACATTGCACACGTTACTCATCTCCTCTGGCATGATATTCAGTTTTGGGTTAACTCTTTATTCTTCCTACTCTAACTCCCATCTCTGGAATGTTGCTTTTGCTACAGTACAAGAAAATGCCTTAATATTTTTTTCATAGTAATAAGACTGTTAATTAGAACCATTAGGTTTTGGAACCAGCAACATAATGCAATATATTTTAGATCTTCTATGAGGAATCCCTAGCATAACTTGGAAAGAAAGCCTTTGTAGCAGTTGAACTGCTATTCTTACTACTATCACACATATATTTTCACATGGTTTCTTAAGGTGCTGAGTATAGTTAGCTGAGATAATCTTAAACTATTTTTCCAATGCATGATAATAGCATATGTGGAAAACAATTTTTCTTGTACCTGCTTGCTTTCTGCTTGGCCACCAGGATTATTTCAGATACAAGGCTAATTTCTCGTGTCAACTGAATGCTCATTTCTACAAGTAACTGCTTTTGCTGGAGTAATATCTCGTTTATGAATTGGAAAAAAATGGAGTTTCCAGTTTAGCCTCTCTTGTTCCCCAACAACACTGAACTCCTTAAAGTCTCTTTGCTGCTCTTTTATTTTTGGGAAGATCCAATTCAGTTAAAATGTAATAAACTGGAAATATATGCTTCCTCTCTGACATGCATTCAAGAATATTTATAACAATTCTGTTATAAAATGTCTTTCACACATCAAGGTATATCTCCATTGCTTCTGCCTGACAGGTCAAAACATTCCCAAAATTATTTGGAGCAACTTGTGCAGCTGAAATACTCTGATTATTAGCATAATATTACTTAAAACTGAGCACCTTGGTTTCTGAAATTGGAAAGGGAATTTGGAATTCCTTCATTCAAGAGACTTACAAGGGAAGTTTCTATCCCACCCTCCCCAATACATGGTTTTCTTTGTCCCTAGCACATATTTTTCCAATCTGGATAATCTTCTCATGTACAGAAGTGTGAACTTCAATTCTTAAAATTCCTCAGCCAATATGGCCATTGTGGAGCATTCTGGGAATTGAAATCCATCTTCTGGGAGGATTCCAGTTTGAGGAAGTCTCCCACAGCCTTCCCACTCAGTATGCAAAAAGAGAGTAAGAAAGCTTAAACGTGACACGTGTTTTATCCTTATCTGGCAGCAGGGCCATTTCATGAGCTGAGTTCCATTTGGAACATTTTTGTTACTAGCTCTTCTCTGGAAAAGAAGCTTTTGTTAAGATTCACCACAATTTGTTTTTTATGAACTTGACAAACTGCTTAATCTTAACTATGATGAATTAATGAAACTGTCTTGTTAGGATTAGTTGTAATTTAGGGTTGGAACAGAACACTCAACTGCAGTAAATCAAAAGTGAAATCTAAACTACTTAATAGCTCTGCTGAAAAAGGACACATGTGTTCAAGTCCTATTCCCGCTATAATATTATAAAGCAAGATATAATATCTGAATGCAGTAACTTGCACTCTTAGATAACTATATATGAATGCCTGTGAGTGCTCTCCAGACAATTGTTGGTCTCACTCCATTATTTCAATATTCAATATGTCCTAAAACTATTTTGTCAATAGCATGTTTACATCACCAAATATCACTTCTTCATTTTCCAAACCTGCATAGTTTTGCTTCTAAATAAGACTATAAATTATATAAATAGCATAAATGTACAGTACATTCGTATTAATTTCCAGCCAGTATGAAATCCAGATACAATTATAACCAACACATCATAAAACTTTGAGAAACAGCAAAATAAAAACTCCAAAACCTTGGAATGTAATTTATTTATGTTACAACAATCATTCCAATTCTTGACTTTCAGAGTTATTGTACACTAAATCTGGTGAAAATTAAAACTACAGTGAATGAAGGCCATTCTTTGGTAAATCTGGTTTGGATGATGACCACACAAAATGCTATCCCCATGGTATATTGAACTGCTCTTCCAAAATAGCCTCTCTTCATATGGGAATAAGAAAATATTACTACTTATAACATTCAACATTTTTTACCAAAATCTTTCAGTTACAATGAACAAACTTACAAATTCACAAATAAATGGGCTGAATAATAAATAAATAAATCTTAAGCAATACTTACTGAAAATTATGGTTTGGACTGTGTGTTGGACCTGTGAATGAATGAATGAATAAATGAATAAATGAACAAACGAACGAACAAACAAACAAACAAACAAACAAAAAACAAACTACTACTAACTACTTGAACTACTTGAACATAACTATAAAGGCTTTTGACAAAAGTATGGAATTAGTTTGCTACTGTCATCTTTGGTAATTTTTTTCAACTTTCCAATTTATACTAACCAGTAAGACTTTTTATTTTATTTATTTCAATAAGAAAATTCAGTTTGAATGTGATTTTTTTTTTGTAATATAAGATCTATATAATGAATGCAGAGAATTTTGGATAAAATCACACAATTTATAAAGGCACCTCTCATAAAAATGTTTGGACAGATATTCCATCATATCCCAATCAGCACAGTCCAATATCTATCAAACTACTAGCAAAATATTTTTTAAACTATTGTCAGCTAGATATATTTTAGACACATTCTTACTGTGAAAATTATTCTTAGACTTGTAGAACTAGAAACAATATATATCAGTTAAATAAAAATCTCTAGCAGAACAGAGTCCTCTTTCCCCAATCTCTATGCATGCATATCGAATCTTTGAAGAATTCTCTGAAGCATAGAAAGCAGTAAAGAGACAACCCATTTAAAAGACATAGAAGGGAACTAATTAATGACAGACTTCCTGCATGCTGCTTTGTCCAGAAAGAGGCACAATCCCTTAGACAAGGAAATCTATCTGTGAGCTTTCCCAGAAGAGACAAATTGCTATAATCCATCTCTATTCTGTCTGACAGCAGCTAATCAGCATTTATCTGATTGACAAACTCAAAATGAGGTATTTCTGATTATTTTAGAGGTAAAGAATTGAACCCAGCACTTTTTGGATGCAGCGATTAAGTCCATCACTAAGTTCAACAAAACAACATTGTGGCTGCATAATGGTCCAAAGGCTACAGAATTATGTCCAAGAGTGAATTACTTAGTTTTTTCAGAGTATGCAACTTTTTCATCACAGGATCAAAGTTGTAAGTTCTAGATAGGAACTGGTACTTATTGGTCTGGGCACAAAAACATAACGATTTCAAACAATTCTATGAAAAATGAAATAACAAAAGATAATTTGTCTGTATCTTAGACTAAAATCATCTTTCACATTTCTGCAGTTATGTACACTTTACATTTGTTAATCATTCCATCTGTATATACTTTCTTTTATTACTATTATGGTATCAAATTCAGCACAGACATAATGAGAAGAAAGCCCCAGGCAAGGACTTTATTGATTTTCTTTCGTGTCACAAGTTATAAAGTGTAAGGAAATAAGGAAAAACAATATTTTTTCATTTTGTGATTGTGAAAACTAAAAGTTTATAAAGCAACAAAGCTCATTATAAAACCCACATTTTAAAATGAAGCTACTCACCTAGCCTTACAAAAAGAACTCCTGTTGCTGTTATTGTCTTCATCCCATTTGTGGCTACACACTGATAATAACCAGTATCGGTTGTGTCAAGATCTTGAATTCGTAATCGTGAGCCGTAGTCTGTTTTTCTTATAATGATCCTCCTTGGCTCTTGAACCACTGGTGCATCATTTTTTAACCACCTAACATTGGGTGATGGATTTCCTGCTACTTTGCAATGCAGAATTGCTGTCTGGCCCTGGACAATGGTGATATTGTTTACCGGTTCCAAAAAGGTCAAAAAATAACCTAAAAGGAATTAAACAGAAAGCAGAAGCGTTAAAAATTGAGCTGAGATAAGCAGATAATTATTTATGTGACTGCACTTAGTCTACTTTACCATTAGCCAAGCATAAATTGTACCATCTACAGTTACAAATTGAACACAGTAAGGATTATTTTAGCATCTTTTTCAGCTGGAAAAAAAGATGCAAAAATATTATGTCTGTTCAGGAAATGAATTAAAAAGAAATATTAGCTCATTGTGGATATCTTGATAAAACTACACTGAAATAAAACATGAGCCTGTGATTCAATATTCCTGTCCCCACAAGGGCAAAGCCTTTCTATGTAGGAGAAAAATTCATCCTCCAGCACAGCTGATAGCAAGGTATCAAATCACAATAATATAAAAACCCTATGAAATGTATAACTTGCAAGATGATTAAGGCAGAATGATCCTTTAAAATAAAATGAGGTATAACCCAGTTGTACTCTTTGTGAGAATTTACTATGTTCAGTTATAATTTTACATTAATAATCCTTTGTCTGAAAATCCAACATAACCTGAGGGGAAAATCCCATTATTTTTCATTTTTCTATTTGCTGTTTCCAGGAAAAATAGTTACTTATCAGAATAAAATGTATAAGACCTTGATAGCAAAAGTTAACATTTAGTCAATGTTTCAATGTATGTAACAATGGCCTTGACATTTTTATAACATCTACCTCCAGACAGAGGTAGGTTTGAGGATTATTGATATAATTTTCTTAGAAAGTTTGGATTATTGATATAATTTTCTTAGAAAGTTTGGTTTATACTCTAT
Organism: Protobothrops mucrosquamatus; assembly: GCF_001527695.2. Lineage (NCBI taxonomy): Eukaryota > Metazoa > Chordata > Lepidosauria > Squamata > Viperidae > Protobothrops > Protobothrops mucrosquamatus. The sequence goes on along the minus strand of NW_015387737.1, from coordinate 507,825 downwards.
TTTGTAATTAATATCCAGCTTTTATTTAAGTCATTATAAGAATGTTGAGAATGTTATGAAAGAATAGAAAACCTGTGACCTGCTGGATCATCATTTTAGAGGTATTTCCTTACTGAAAAAAAGAAACAAAATTATCAAGGGTGGGCAAAAAATCAGTGGGAGTAGGAGCAACATCTATCATCCTTCTGGCTTCCCCACTGAGTTTCCTTGTGGGAAGCTGGCAGGGAGCATTAGAACATTTCCTTCCTTCCTTCCTTCCTTCCTTCCTTCCTTCCTTCCTTCCTTCCTTCCTTCCTTCCTTCCTTCTTTCCTCCCTCCCTCCCTCCCTCCCTCCCTTTCTCCCTGTTCCTTCCACTAAATCAAATATTTCACATTGAACTTTAACATTGTGGAGTATAACACAAATATAAATTATAAATAAATATATTTTCTTTATTCACACCATTCTGTTATGTATGCATTGCTGATGAGAAGCAATGCATACAAACCAGATTCTAGCCAAAAAGATGAGAAGTGAAACAATCTGATTATGTATGTTCATGAAATTAATTAAAAAGAGTTTTTAGATATTGCTACATATATAGCAAATATGCACTACAAAGAGCAAAACTAAACATTGTATGAAAAAATGTTTTAGCCCCAGGAAGGAAATTATTCTGATTCTGCTCTGGCCTTTCTGTAGCAGCTGTTTATCCATGCTGAATTAGATTAATTAGAATCATCAAATTAATATCACATTTAACTCATCCCAAAGAAACTGATGTTCCAGGGGCTCTCTTGATGTTTATTCACTTTTGGAAAACCAAAGAGAGACAGAACATTAATATGTAACATACCAAGAAATGTTTAAAAATGTTGCATGTTTAAATGAATAATTAGAGTAATAATTGATGCTCAGTAATAGTTGATGTGATACTTTTGAGATAAACTTATGGTAGGTAAAGACTTCCCTGGGACAGTCTGTTTGGTGTAGTGGCTAAGACCCCAGGCTAGAAATTGGGAGACTGTAAGTTTTAGGCATGAAACCTGGTGAGTGATCTTGGGCCAGTCACTTTCTCTCAGCCCTTGGAAAAAGGCAAGAGCATTTTACAAAATGTATGTAAACCAAAATAGCATAATAGATATACTAATACATACTAAAAGCTTCAGATCTAAATGCAAGTTTGCATTGACAAACAGTTGGCTCAGATGAGATTTGCAGTGTATCATATTATCTAAAAAGCAACTCCTTAAATAGTGGAGGAACATATTTAGTTAAATTTTGGCAATATTTTGGATTATCTCAGGTATGATGCTAAACAAATCAAGGCTGGCCTTCGTATTACAGAATTTCTTATTTTGTACTATTATAATACAAAATATATAACAATTTCTGTAAAAAAGTAATTCAGAATATGAATTAACAGACAAGGTAATTTTATTATTTAAATATATACAGAGAAATAATACATTGATGTTACATTTTATATTTGAATTGAAATAACACAAAATATTATTAAACATAACTTATACGTCTCTGGAAAATTAAATTTTGGTCAGAAGTGACCATCAAGTATAGTTATGATATATCAGCTCTCAGTTTGACTATGAACTTTTTGATTGGCCGAAATCCAAAGAGCTATTCTACAAGCATTTCAAAGTCCAAAGATATTAGATTCATTATTTCTTTAAGGACAGACAATCTCATTCTCCATTTCCATACCTAAATGTATTTTGAAATCCCTTGAGCTTTCTTATGTAGCATGAGAAAGGGCTGCCTTTTGTTGGGGTATGCAGAACTAGTTAGGCAATTTTTGGAAAAGGGTTAACTTTAATTCAATACTTCAATTGGCTTCATAAATCCTTTGACCAACAACATTCCTTTTCTTTTCTAGTATAATCCACATCTGATTATTCTTTAATATACGTGTATATATAATCTATAATTAATTTCTCTGTATCAAACTTAGTCTTTTTTCTTTCTCTACAGCAGAATCATGATTATATGTCAGTCTACTGCATATGCCTGAATTAGTGGGGTGCAGGCAATATTAATTTGAAAAGCTGTCTCTAGATGAGTGATCCTAGCTTGCACAAATGAGCAGAGTACAACTGGGCTTTGGTTACACTTGCGGCATAATGATCAAGCTGCCAAAACTAAGCCTGTATGACTAGATTGGAAACTTTCTGAATGAATGATGTTTGATGTATTTTTTTTGTTATTTTCCTTTCCTGTTTTTATTTAATGCTTTTCTTATTCTACTATTTACATATTATTGCTTGCCTTAAAAGGAAGTAATATGGCAAATGCAATGTGTATGCATGCTGAATAGGCACATGGCAGTTGTTATGCCAACAGGTGACTTTATATCCAGCAATATCCCAACAGTGGATGAAACAAAAGAAGTTTCATATGTTTTGAGTTGTGTAAAGTCAGTTTTATACCTGCAGATGAAAAAGAAGACAAGGCAGAATCTACAGACATAACTATCTATCACATACTGACATGTGATTTAAAAGATGAATTGTATAGTGCAGGTTTTCCGATTCTGGTGCTTTCAAAATGAGTCAGGGCTTCAATTCCCAAAATTTCATCCAGAATACTAGAAATTACAATTCTAACATAGTTGGGGGGGGGAGAGACACCAAGTTGAATGGTGAAGTACTTGCTGAAATTCCAGACATTCTCATGCTGTTTTGACACTACTTATATTAACTCCTGAAGAAAAGGGTGTGTCCCAAATACACAATGCCCATTAATTTTAAGCAAGTTTAAACAACTTGTAGCTTTCCATGCCAAATACAATATGCCATCCAACTATGATGGACTCTGAGAGGGATAACTTGCTCATAACTTTTATGGAATTGCAAAAAAATATGACCATAATAGCATCACACAAATGATTGCCATCTGCATGCTTCGCAACCAGCTTCTGACAGGCAGTCAATGGCGAAGTCGGCAGTAAAACTGAAAGTCATGTTATGTCTCACTTAACTGTGGGTGATTCATTTAACAATCACAGTGTGAGTGATAAGTTCAGTGCAGACATGTGGTGCTTTGCTTAACAACTGTGCTGCTTAGCGATGGAGTTGCTGAACCCAATTGTGGTCATTAAGCAAGAACTAACTACACATTTTAGTCCTTTCATTCGTAATTACAGCATCACCTTCACTTCTCTGCATGTATTGGTCAATTCCACTAGGCAAGATCAGACCACCTTCACTTAGATCTATTACATCATTTCCCTTTCTATCTGGGCAGGTATGCCGATGTATATATTCACACTCAGACACAATGGTTCCTCCACGACAAAACTTAATTTCACAGTCTGCTGCATTCAGTTTCAGTTTTCTTCCTCTTTTGGTGTTGTTCCTGTTACAAATTTGACATATTGTTCTTGTATTTATAGTTTGTTTACCTATTTAAAGAGGTACTTAAGAGAAAGCAGACTATAAAACTCACGAAGGAGTATAAATTACAGCAGGTGCCCAAATATGAATCTAATCTAACTCTCAGATTCAACACATGGAATGCATTGAATTAACAGTTATGCATTGGAAGCAAACAAGTTGGACAACAAGATAATGTATTCCAAAACAAGAGATCTTTACCAGAATTTCTAAATAAATATTGAGCTTCACGAATAACAAGAGATCTTTACTAGAATTTCTAAATAAATACTGAGCTGTATGAATAATAACCTCAAATTATGTGCTTCAATATTTTAGATACATTACACATTACTCTAAAGTGTTCAGATTTTTGGCAGGTTGATTTTAAACTGGGTCAATGCATATTATGTTATTCTAAGAGAGCAAGTTGGCTGGCGTATAGCCAAGCATAATTTCCACAGAACAACATTCCAAATTGTAGTATGTGCTCAAAATAGCTTATAAAGAGAAGGGCTGAGTTCAGTTCTGAGATGCTAGAACAATGTCAATACATGTCAGAGATAGTGTAGGAACACAACGTTCAAACATTTCAAATTCCAGATAATAGAAAATAAGTATGCAGATACTACTGTAGATATTCTAGTATAATTCACGGCTCTATTTTGAAGTTATTTTATTCCTTCATATAAAATAACCCAAACACTAGAACATTTAAGTATGACTCACTGCCAAAAACATAAATATTCCCAGGGATTTCGATAGTAGCTGATTTGTACGAAGATTATCAACTAATAAAATATTTCTTGATTAGTGACATGGGAAAATTCCAGTGCCATATTTACACTGGAATATCTGATCTGGGTGACTGAACAGAGTAAGAGGAACTTTTCTTGAAAGACACAATGCAATGTAACTGAAGTTGCCATTGTTCTAGAGACAGCCATGATAAATTATTAGTCAATTGCCAATAATTGCCAGGAAGAGCAGCAAACTCTGATGGTCTTTTATTAAGAAAAGTGCTACTTCGTGTTTCTGAGGTCTCTTTATAAAATACTAGATTGGATGAAACAAACTAAGTTAGAAACATCTTTAAAACTAAAAGGCATACTTTATAACAATGTTCAACCAACTTATAGCTAATGTTCTTCAGAGCCAACATTATCCTAATCAATAAGTTATCCTGGATGCAAAAAAAAATATTTTCCCCCAATTTCCAGGATTTGCTTCTTTTGTTGATGGCAGTGCCAACAACCCTTCCACCCATCCCAAAACACTCAACCCTTGAAGTCACTTGACATGCCACGGGGGGGGATATCTTGTTTTACTTTCTACAACAGAGATAACTGCTTCTCCCTTTGCACAAAAAGTGGGAAAGACAAGAATACATAAGGAAAATTATTGCTTTAATTCTTCCCAGAGGAAGATATGCATTTTTATTAACTATATTTTGGAAAATAAAACCATAGAGAAACAAACCTCATTTAGGACTTTGCCTAGGATGGAGTTTGAGTATTCATATTCAATGACCAAAATAATAAATATCTTGAAAGACATTTCTTTCAATGGAAAGACAATAGCTTTATCTGATATGCTGTTCTTTTATGAATGCACAGCAATTTTCAGTTACAGTGGTACCTCGATACTCATTGTTAATTGGTTCTGGGAGGTATGATGAATACCAAACAAATTTTTCCCATAAAGAATAATATAGTGAGTCACACAAGGAAGCCAACATCAACAAATTCTAGCTTGTGTGTTGAGTACCAAACAAACAATGAGTACCAGGGCAAAATTTTCACATCAAAATGTGGTATCAAATTTGATGACTTTCAAAGCAGTTGAGTACCAAGGTACCACTGTATGATAAACTGGTTATGGCATCAAGTTTGCACTAGTTCTTAGCAGTCACATAAATAGATCTTCTCAAGGTATATCATTTTTATAATAAACAGATCATATAAATATATAAATAAATAGTAATAGTAGCTCATAAAAATAAAACATTCAGATTTTATACTTAGACAAAGTTATAGTCATAAAAAATGAAATTATTTCTAATACCTTTGTGTGTTGGAACGGGTCTGACATGTCCATCCATTTGGCCTAAAGTATCATCAGAATCTGGGAGCTGTACTTCCCCTGTATAAGACAATGAAAATAATATAAGGCATTTAACACAAAACTGACTTCAGATAGCAAACTGGGTTTTCTAAAAAATTCTGAATCCTGTGCTAATTATTATGAATTCAGTTATCATATTTATTTCAAAATCAAATAATCTGCACAAATATTTGGGCTCATTTTATCAAAAAACTATGTAGACTATTTTATGAGGTTTGGACAGTACATTTAACGTTAACGGAAAGCTTTTGTGGAAAAAAATTGTTTTTAGAGGAATATTTTTATATTTTTATAAATACAATTTTTAGAACAATTATTTAAACATCAAAGAACATTGAAACTAAAGTGCTGAAGTGGAAAATGCTGAGTCGGGTAAATTTTCTAGCCCACATATATGATGTTCAGATCATATATGGTAATCACACGATTGCAGGTAATTGGTAACTAACTGTAATTGTGAACAGGTTGCCAAGTACCCAGGTTGCAATCATGTGATCCCAGAAAAGAGGTGACATTTATGACGGAATGAAATGCTTTATAAACCATAAAACTCTGACTCTATGTTATAACTTTGAATATTCATTAAACGACCAGTCATAAGTTGAGTAGTACCTCACATTTAACATTTCATATTGCTGCCACAGCATGATTGCCATTTGAAACAAATTATTGGTACAATCAACAATAATCTTAGTTTTTGGAAGTATTTCCACCAAAATATTGGTTTAGTTCAGAACTAAGCCAATCAAACTAATCTAATCAAGCTCCAATCCATTATCCCTCTAATAAGCATTCCACAAATCTTAGTGATAAGAATAGTGTTGAAACCAAAGTTATGTAATTTTAGTTTATAGAAACAGCCAATTCTATCATGTTTTTCCTTCTTGTGAATTTCTTCTTCTAATAAAGAAAGGAATATTAAAAATATTCTGAAGGAGAAAAGGCAAAACTACATATTAGTGAAATGTGTGAAGGTTGCAAATGGCAATCGCATGATCGCAGGACACTGTGAACATTGTAAATTTGCACCAGTTGCCAAGTACCCAAATCCTAACCATGGGATAATGCAATTGGGTGCAACTTGAAGGATAGATCATAAGTCTCTATTTTCAGCATCATCACAAGTTTGAGCACTCACTCAAAGAGTGGTTGGTAAATGAAGAGTACCTGTATAAGCACTGAGCTCTTCTTCGCTCTTACTAAACAATCGTTTTGGAAAACAAAAGCACAGCAGAAAAAAATATAAATGTTATGTATATGTGCATACAAGTACAAACTCTCAGCATTCCAAAGTGCTTATGTTTTTATGTTAGACGATACTGAAAATTGTTTCACTGGTATAGGAGTACAATGAAATGCTTGTTCCGTCTGCATCCATCCAAACTTTACAGTCTAAATATTAATGTTGTTTGTCTTTATATTCCTTTCTGCACACTGGGATTGGAAAAGGAGAAAAAAACCCTGCATTTGTATGATCATACTCAATTTTGTCTTTTCCAACATTTGTAGATTCAAAGCACAATGCCTTGTGTTTTGCTGCGTGAATCTCTAATTTAACTTTTAAAACTTTGTTTTGAATCAGTAGTTTATATTTTAGAATTCTTAATAAACTCTTTAGCCAAAAAAAGGGTGGGGGAGACAGCTTAGATAGTGGTTTACAAATTCAATGATTAGATAGTACCATGCTCATTTTAAATGACCTGATACATAACCACATCAACCATTGTGTGCTTTCTGCTGTACAAGTCCCAATGGACATTAACACACACACACACACACACACACACACAAACCCCTATTTATTTATTTATTTTTAAATAAAGTTTTATTAATTTTGAGCAACTAAGGTCCTTGCTGCTGTTATACAGTACATCAATTTCATTTCTTTTTGATCCAAATTATCCATAATACCCAATAAAAATAACTGCGGTGTAAATTTTATCTTTTTCTTAAAGATCTGTTGAATATTCCACCAAATCTTAATCCAATGTAAATTCACTTTTGATTCAATTAATCAGTCAGTTTTTATCACAAATCAAGGCTTCTCTATGCAAAATCAACAAGTAGCAGCCTTATTCAAGCCATATTCCCTTTATATAAGCAGTGCAAGATGTAAAAATATGATTGATGTCACTAATCTATTTCCTTATATTCTGAGTGACCAGGATATTTCATAAGGTTTTATAAGAGATTTTCTGTGTCTTGTTGTCATTGTCATCAGAATTCCTGCAACCCGGATTCCGGTAACCCTATTCCAACTATATTTTTAATCTATCATTTCATTTACAGCACCTATTTTAATAGGTACCTAAGAGAAAATACAAGAAAAAAACCATGTACAACTCCAACTATTACATACAGAGGCCAATGATTCTTTTGCTAAGAATCTACATAACAAGAATTAATAATTGACAACATAACCATGGAATTGTGCACTTTCCTTAGTAGTTAAAATGCTGCTTGCAAAAGGTTTTTACTCATAAAAGCAACAACTAGATCTCTAAACAATTCAAATATTCATATTACTCTATAAAAAGAAGGAAAGAATATCCCTTTACTAAAAGCACAATAGACTTTCATGACCGGGTGCCTTCCAATTGTGTCCATTTTGATTTCCAAAGCTCCCCTAAAAGCATATCCCTACGGAGAATATGGAGGCTGGAGGACACCAAGGCTGGGAAAAGCTAGATTATAGACTTGGCAAAATTAATCAGAATCAAGGAACAAGAAGGGCATGGAAAATTAAGTGTTATTTGTCCAGCTGTCGATTTTGATATAATATTTATAAAATGCAAACATCTAAAATTAAGGATTAAAATGTGTAATTATTTCTTATCAGAACATACTAACTTTAGGACATTGCAAAAACATGCCCTAATGAAGCATTATTCTCACTGCATCTTCAACAATGCAATGATTTACTCATTACTCTTTTCATACAAGTAAATTAGAACACCACCAGGTGCAAAGACTTCTTAGTATGGGTGATATAAAAGCTACCTTATTAGTAACTGAGATTTTAGCCTTAAATTGTCTTTTAGCCTTAAACTGTCTAGCATACTTGTTAGAATATTGCCAAACATTTAAATACTATATAAATTGACTTGAATGCTAGTCTGCAAGAACCGAACTGAAAGAATTGAACACAGCATTCAACTGCACAAATGCTATTATGGAATTTGGTATCCAGAAGTCAATAAATCTCTTTGAAAATTGGTACAAGAAAAGATTCCTCAAACCAAAAGGATCGATACATTAAGCCATCAAAGTATCCCAAACACAATTGACTGATAATTTCTGTTTCAGACCTTTATCTGAAAGATAGCACTGTGGGATAAGACCATTCTCTCCCTTCATTGGCTGATTTATACAATGGCCATAAAGTCTATACATAGACAGGTATGCAAAGTGAACTCTTGACCTAGGCAACTGAAAAGGGTGTATAGCCAAATTCTACAGGGCTGTAACACTTTAGCACTACACTCTTCATTGCTGCAGTTAGTTTAAACAAAACATACATTACTTGTTTAAATGGATCTTCTCACAAGTGAAGAAGTGGTTATGTATGCCAACATGCTTCTCTCTACTTTGTTGTGTAGAAACAAGAATTGAATATATTATGCAAAAGCACATTGAATGCAGTGGAGATAGAGTAAAGAAATGTTTAGAAACAAAACAAAAAAAGAAATGATGGCAAGAATGAAAATGCTGAATTAATGCAAATTAAATAAATGTCAGTGATCAATAAAACAACAGTGTATAGTTTGGTCATTCAAAGGAAATGAATGTAGACAGGATTGCAAAACAAATATTGAAGGAAGGAGGAACAAATCAAGAGCAAGGCCGAAAATTATATTGTTGCATGGGGTAAATCACATTATCAAAAAGAGAAAAATGAGAAATTTAAACAACTAAAGTTAATATAAGAAATGACATGTAGATGTGGAAGAAGCAAAGATGATTTACAAGAATAGAAAGGTTTGGGAGATTCAGTGGATGGTGTAGACTAATTTTAACTATATTTATCTAATCTTATGTCTTGGATTCATTTTTCTTATTAATTTGCATTCCTTCTGTTTCGGAAGAAAAATTGTCTTCCATGGATGGGGGGAGGAGAGGGGGATGGTTTCATATGCAACTTAGATCCTCTGCATGAGCTTCTCTGAAAGGCTTGTCACAGTTTTTCCCATCCTTCTGAGCATGTGTGTGCCTCCACAGAAGATACTGCTCCAGACTGCTACTAAACTGAAGGTTCAAGAGATGAGAACTGAAGTGGTTTGCAGAGCTCAAATATTCTGACCTCTTCTGATCAGGTCTTCATGAAATAAACTGAAGAAATTGGGCTGTTCCTACAGTTTTGATCCCTCTGGAAAGGTGTTTCAACTGATTTTGAGGAAGACGTTTAACAATTTCAACAACAACAACAACAACAACAACAACTAGATTTCTCCAAAACAGTCTTAACTAACTGGAAAATAGCAGATGGCTGAATTATTTCTTACTGTCCTGCAGATTAGGAAAAAAAAAGTTTTCTTTTTTCTTTGTAATTATTTATATAATAATTTAATTAAATTATTTATTAGTGCTTAATAAATAATGGGAAAGGGTATTTTATTATTTTTCCACAGATCACATCTCAGTATTTTAAACAGAAATGATAATCTGGTTAAAAGTATAATATTCTGAGTCATTTCCAGGACCAGACTCTTGTAGTTTTAAGCCCTTATTTATTTTGCGAGTATTAAATATACCGTCTAGATAACAATTACACCCATCTATTTGTAGACGCCACATCTGTTGCTAATCTTTTGTTTAGGAAAAAGATAGTTTAAAAATGGAAGCTAATGGATGAGGATCAGCATTAAACTACACAGTGAAACATACACTTTCTTGCCAACAGATGGTAATTGTCAATAAAACATTATACCAAATAAAAATATTTCCTGAAAATAAGAAGACATTCCAAAAACTATTTCACAGCTCGAACTGTAAATAACACTGCCTAAATACACTCAAAAACAGTACTGAACACACCTGCAGCTCAAAGTGTACCCAGCAACACAATCATTATCCACGACATGACTGTGTTATTATTTCACTGCTTCTGGCTGTGAAAGCAACACAACAGGAACATGCATAAATCCAGACTCTTGCTCAAAAAAACCCCCCAAAAATCCAACCCTGAAAATAATCTTATTTATGGCCCTGGCACTGCATAAATCAGGCAAGCAAATGGTTTTTTTAAAGGATTGCTGTCTCTTTGTAACAGAATAGAAATTAATAAAATTTAAGTGATGTTATGATTCCCATGTGAAATGTTCACAGTTATAAAAAAAGTTTTAGAAAGAAGCAAACAAAAACCTATTCCATGAAAGAAAAATGTCCACCTATTCAACTTTTTAAAATGTTTCTAAATGCCTTAAAATGAACAACACGCTAAAATATGTATTCATAAAGGACACTTTCTATAAGACGGCATTAATTAGCAATGCTTAATCAAGCATATACATGGCAAGGTAATATTACTGAGATCACAAAGCCTTTAACTTTTAATAAACTGCAGCTGATTTCTATGATAACAGGACTCAGCAAAATAAATAAAAGCAATCTTTTTAAAATGTTAATTAACTGAAAGCAGAGAATAATAATTTCTATCAAACAGTACAATACAGTTTGATTAGAACTAAAACACAGGGAAAGCTGAATTGTAAAACACTGTTGCACTGTATCTGTTTCTATAGTGCTGATAAAAATATTTCATCATTAAAATTGCAGATTTTATAAAATAAAATATAAAATTGGTTTTAGCTTGTAGATCCAGTTACAGTGTTTTCTTTCTTTAAAAAAGGAAAACCTGAGTTTTTGTATACTTTCACTTCTTGTACAGAGTTAAGACCAATATATTCTTCATTTTATCCATATGGTATTTTTATCTATTTTAACTTATGTCTATCCTGCCTTTCCATGACTATATTCAAAGCAATGTTAAAATGGAAGAAGTAGAATGGGGGATTAAATAATCAAATAGAAATTAATTAAAATTTCTTATAAAAGTAGCAAGAGCCTTTATATGGTATTTTAAGATCAATATAGAAAAGAAAAAAAACCACTTAAATTATCTCCCACAAATTATAAAACTATTACTATCTTCTATAATTTGCTCCATACATGAACATTTCAGCACAGAATTCTCAGCAACTCTATGTGGTACAGTCATACCTCAGCACTCGACTGCTTCAAAACTTTGTTGAATTCGGTATTCATTGCGTTTTGAAGCAGAAATCTTGTCCTGGCATTCGTCTTTCTCCCGGTAGTCAGCGCACAAGGAAGAACTTGATGGCATTTTCTGCCTCATGATCTGCTATTTCTTCTGCCAAAATAGCAGGTCACATGGTAAGTCGTGTAGTTTGCTTAGTACTTTTAGTATTTATTGCATCTTTCAGAATGAATTATCAACGAGTATACTGTAATTCTGAGACTGATATCCCCATGTCTGGAAGACCCCACTTTAAGAAAGGCTGACCTATGGAGAACAGCTGAACTTTCAAATTCAAATACAGTATTATGATCTGCATAAAGATGATTAAAAGAGAAGCCAAAGAAAGTCCTCAGTACTGAAGACATGTATGTATGGAAGCAGAGAAAGCACTTACATTTGCCTTGAGTTATTTTATCATAGTTGTTTTTTTAAAAAAAACACTCAATAGGTAACAACCTGGCCCAGGTTCAGAAGCTAGGTAGGAATGGAATTTAGAAATCGTGCAGGAATTACCAAGGCAGTAGGTTAGATTGGGAAGTTGAAACAGTATTCCAGAACAAAGCAATGGCAAGCCACTACTGTAGTGCTGCCAAGAAAACTAGATGGAGATGTCCTTGAAGTCAGAGAATAGAGGTAATGATGAAAGCAGCATCTTCACTGTAACATCAGCTCTACCTCTTTTGTACACGTGTGATAGTGTATAACCTTAGAAAAGGGCAGAGCTTGCCTTATGTCATCAAGATGCTACTTTTGATTTGTTGACAAAAGCTTCAGTACTGATACCTTTAGGTGGGCTGCAGCCCAGTAATAAAACATATATGCTGTATGCAGACACTCCCACATTAAATCCCCAGCATTTATAAGCATCCTAGGGAAAACTCTGGAAATTGTGGGTTCTCCACACGTAGACATTTTAAGAGGAGCTTGGAAAACAATCTTTTGTGGACACTTTTACTGGTTTCCTGCAAACTGCAGAGAACTAAATTAGATGTTCTTAGTGGTATCTTTCAACTATATAATTCTATGATTCTAGAATGAAACGTTCCTACAGAACATAGGGAAATTGTATAGAAAGATAGGTTGCACTCCTGTGCTAATCAGGTCTGCAGTCTGGGGATCTTCTTGGACTCACTGCTCCTGCTAGAAGGACACAGATGGGAAAGTCTTTGCACAACTCCATCTAGTGTGCCAAATGCAGACACTCCTGCACTTGGATGCTCTAATGGTTCCTCATGGCCATAAGTACAAGGATCAGTTGGAAGTCCATTTCTTCAGTCATACTGTAATATGGAACGGACATTGTACAAATGGATGTAACTGGAGGACTACTTTGTATTTAGGGAACAAATACATTGCTTAGAGTTGATTTGAATGAGCAGCATAGAAACCCAAGAAAAAAGGAGGAATCCATCCAGATTTTTGTGGCCTAGATCTGATAGGCTTCAATTTATAGCAGCCAAGAATAAGGATTTTTTGTAAGCACTCTCATAATGTAATAATTATATTAAGTAAAAAGTCTACTGCAATATTGAAATCAGAGACTGCATTTAATGGCTAGTTTTTTCTCTTTGGTTATTTCTCTAATACACTTCAAAAAGTTTTCTTTTTCATTGTTGTAATGTATTCCAGTAAAGAATTTAGATTGATTTGTTGGTAGGATTGTAAACAAATGATACCAAATGATATAGCACAGTAAGACAACAAAGAATGAACATTTCTAGGGAAACCCAAAAGTTTACAGAAATCTACTTCCACATTTTTATACCCATTTTTTTTTTAAAAAGGCAAAAAGTATTATTAAAAAGTTAATACTGAAAAGAAAAGAAGTATGATGGACTGAGGTTTGGCACCGAATCCTCTACTACTCAAATAGTTGGCTGTAATTCTGTAATTCGGTACTCCTGTTAGGCTCCAAGAACCTCTTACTTGAAGTGAAATGGACTAATTTAGAACACTAAGAATTCAGAACTCTAAGAGCTTCTCACTTGAAGGGAATGGATTAATTCCAATATAAGACAAAGGCATCCGCATATTAATAGAACTCGCCTAATCTGTAACTTAAAAATACATGCGCACATTCTCTTGACCAGATCAGCAGTTCCCAACTTTACAGAATATTGGTACAGATAGTCCTCGACTTACAACCACTCATTCAGTGACTATTCCAAGTTATAGTAGTGCTGGATGAAGGAATTTACAACTTGTGCCTAAAGTTGAAGCCAGCAGGGAAGACTGCAAGTTACTGCATCTGTTAAAAGGCTTTGTCCTTTTAATCAGACATACAGGTAAGTCTTGTAACTTTACTAAAATGGTTTTCAACCATTTTATATATTAAGAAAATAATATATATATATATTATTTCATGAACCTAACAAAATGAGGGTTTAGTCCAAAAATATTGATATCACAACATTTTACCCTTTACTACTAACTTACTAGTAAGTAGTATTATTAGGTTATCTATAAAGTCCCTTATTCATGAATGTTGCCTTTCAATGAATTAAAATGGATATGTTAAAAACAATTAGCTTATTATTAAATGCATCCTTATTCAAAAATTGGACACAGCAAAAGCAGCATTAGCAAAAGCCTGATTTTTTGGCAAAGTGACAATATATACATTCACTTAGTGTTGGCTTCCACAGTTCATATCACTCACACCTCTCTGTCTATAAGGACCTACAAATAACAGCTGTTGAAATTTTTGCATAACCTAAACTTTCAACTCTAGAGAACTCTTACCTGTCTAGATTTATTTATGTTCTTTGTAATGGAGCGGTTCATTATTTATACTAGTTTTTTAAACAGTAATATGCCTGTTTTAAGGTTTGTGCATTTGCATAGATGAGATTAAACCTCAACAGCTGCAATGACAGAAAAAACCCTCTGTAACTTTGAATGTAAAAACATTTTCAAATAAACTATACACAAGATGTTCCTTTGAATCTGTGGTAGTGCCAATGGATAGCAAAAACCATGAGACTGCATTAGCATTACATGAAAGCCACCAAAGAGCCATCACTGACGAGCTATGTTTTTAGGCTTTCAGGATTTAAAACAAATTAACCATTGTTCTTTGTTTTGGCACATATAACTATACAGTAGTATTAAAATATATTTCTTTCTCATTTGGATTTATTTCTTCTGTCTCCTCTTACAACCAACGAATTATATAATTCCACAATAGGAAAAATAAGTCTAGAACTAACATTGTAAGGTATTACATTTACCTTGATGTAAAAGAAATCTCTTAAATTGACCCAGTGGTTTAAACATCCCATAAGACAAAATTTTATGAACTTGGCCTTAGTCTGCCTAATATAGATGCTATCAAATTCATAATTGTACTCAGTAGGGTTTACCACCCAGCATGGAGGTATTTATGACTTTAGTGAGATGGGAATTCCTCTGAAGAGCCAATATTTAATGGGAATGTTCTTAACTTTTAAACAGAAATAGTGACTAGAAAAAAAATATTTGTCAAGGCAGAACAAAGATAATAATGGTAATAATAATAATACAATTGGGTAAGAAAAAGAGAGATGACAAATGATTCATCTACAGCCCAACAAGATATTATAGCATCTTTCATAGGACTCAGTTTCCTAAGAAAATCACATTAATATACAACTGATTTTTACCTTACTTTCCTTTAAACAAATATTCTCCAATTTGAAGCCTTATTTAAGTTTGGATTGTAATTCTTAAGATTCCCAAAAAACATAGCAGGGCTTTGGGATGATTAAAGTTGTATTTCAGTTTATCTAGACTAGAGAGCAACTCAAAACATAAATACACTGAAATATTACAATGTAATGGAAACAGAACTTTCTTGGAACAAAAATGGTAAATAGCAGTTTAGTAGTAACTTTACTACTACTACTACTACTACTATTATTATTATTATTATTATTCATTAGACGTGAACCTCAGTTAACTGAACATTCAAATTGACTGACACTGATGGTTGACACAGGTTGTTGCCAGCATCCTAGGTATCAACCAGGTACCTCCTTAAAATGTAAGATGTTCCGAGTAGCGCAGTTTTTTGTAGCATTGCTGGATTTATTGCAGGAAGCTGCAGTTTCTTGAAATATTTTGCAAAGTTTTTGGACATAGTTCCCAGTACCCCGATGACAATGGGTATCACTGTTACACATTTCATCCATACTCGCACAGTTTCGATGGCCAGGTCATGATATTTCGTAATTTTTTCCAGTTCTTTTTCTTCGACTCTGGCATCTCCTGATACAGCAATATCAATCAGCTGTACACTTCGGTTCTCTACAACTGCGATATCTGGCGTGTTGTGTTCCAAATGGTGATCTGTCTGTATTCGAAAGTCACACAAGATCTTCACCCTCTCATTCTCAACAACTTTTTCCACCCTATGTTCCCACAACTTTTCAGACACAGGCAAGTCGTATTTTTTACACAATGCCCAGTGGATTAATTAATTTGTTTTTGTTATTGTTGTTGTTGTTATTATTATTATTGTATTATGGTTATAATACCAAACATAGTAGCTGTAAGATCCACTGTGAAAAAAAATCTGAATCTAAAACAATAATCATTTCAAAACATTTTTGTGCAGGACTAGTGTAGTATATACAGTATGTGAAAGTAAATTAGAACCTCATAGTCTATATGTGAAAATAAATTACAATATCATAAAAAATCAATATTAAACCTATCTCTTACATTCAATTTCTTAGGCCATAGGTGTTATCTTCCTAGCAATACTTTATGCAGCATTCCTTAGTTCATTAATATGAGCTGTCATTTCAAAAAAGTAAACTGAAGCCATTTGAAACAGAACATGAAGCCACAAAGTAGTATTTGAGAAAGAACATTAAACATTTAAAGTAAAAATGTATACATTTCCAATGTAGAATGAAGCACTAAATCAACTAAAGCTTGCTTCTGACAGACCAGTGATGAATTATGGGATTTTCACTAATCCTCAGATAAACAAACTGAACACTGTTGCTGAAGAAGAACTTGCCTGCTTCAGTTATACAACAGCACAAATTTTGTTCCTTTCTCAAGAAGTGCGATATTGTCTCAATTATTAGGCAAGCTAAAGCATTCAAGTTTCCTAACTGTCCTTTATATGTAGTATTTAAAAAATGCAGTAAAAGGAATGAATGCCTAAAGGATTAGTTAGGCTTTAGGGGCACAACCTTCGTGGCTGACTGAAATATGTTGATAAAGACAGAACATTTGTGGTATAGTTTCATAATCCAGAGTCCAAATCCAAAGGAATAAATAAAATTATGTTTTAATTGAATAAGTGTGTTCCAACATAGAATAATTAATTCAAAACTTTCTTTCTTTCTTTCCCTTCCTTTCCTTCCTTCCTTCCTTTTCTTTCTTCCCTTCCTTCTTTCTCTCTTTCTCTCTCTCCCTCCCTCTCTTCCTTCTTGAATGTTAGCACTTATCTTTCTGCTTGCCTTAGAAATTCTGAGCAAGAAAGTGACTATTATAGTTTAGATTCAGGAAGAAGCTGCCTAATCTGAATCTGTGGAACAGTCAGCAGGCCTCCTCCCAGTTCCTGGTGGTGCCAGTAGCATAAGTTAAAAAAGAGTTTACATGCAATGTCTGCAATGGGGAATTGCAGACAAAATTGAGCCCAAAATTTATGTTGCTAAGTGAGACATTTGTTAAGTGAGTTTTACAACCTTTCTTGCCGCAGTTAAGCGATTCACTGCAGTTGTTGAGATAGTAACATGGTTGTAAATTTATGACACTGCAACTGTCATAAATATGAACCGGTTGCCAAGCATCTAAATTTTGATCACATGACCATGGGGATGCTGCAATGGTTGTTAAGTGTGAAAATCAGTTATAAGTCACTTTTTGCAGTGCTGTTATTTGAATGGTCACTAAACAAATGGCTGTACCTGTAGAGGCTACCTGTAAATGTGGAAATTACTTCCTCATTTACATCAGCATGCCACTCAGAAAGGGGAAAGCAGCACCAAATGTGTTAGGATTGAACATTCAAAGATAACTCCTGGACATGACTCTTACATTCACACAATGTCTGTAATGAAGCCAAGTCCAGAGACAAAATGGCAGACATTCATTTAATAACTCCGCAAATAAGAATTAATTAGATATATGGATGAAATGGAAAATGTGTATAGAACACATACAATGCAGCTTGTAAATTTGAATGGACTACTCCAGAAAGTCATGATACAGCTGAACTGAGCCTCAGAACTACTGAATGTTTCAAGTTTCAGCTGAGGTAAATTCGCAAGGAGGGGGGACTTGCTGGACAAGTAGGTGTGCACCTAACCCTTTTCCTTCCCTTTCTCATATAGCCCAATCTTTTTGCATCTTCATTCTCCTTTCTGTAGATGCATACCAACACCACTGCCCTTTTTCCTTGGGTTAAGATCAGACACGCCTTTCAATTTGGACACCACCAACATAGACTGTTTTGCATATTTCTAGAATTAACTTTTGCATATATGTTTGGAAAGAAATTTATTCTGAGACTGTTGGCATTTCACAATATAAATAATGCTTTTTGTGATGAAGAACTGATGTGATCACAATAACTAATCTTCTAATCCAAAAAATATATTCACTTCTGCTTGTCCTAAAGTGACAATAGTTTCTGTACATTGCATAAAATGAAACAGTTCCAGTGTAGAATGTTGTAGATTCCAAAAATCAATCCAGGATACCTCTAAAACAGGCTGATAAAAATTCTTGCCTAAAAATCTGGAGAATTACTGTCACTCAATATCATCATCATCATCATCATCATTCTAGCCAAAGTCTATCCACTGCAGGATGAAGGCCTCTTCCGCATGTTTCCAACCAATATGGTCTTGAGCTTTCTCTTGCCAAATGGGCCCTCAATACTTGCTGATGTCATAGATCCATCTTGTTTTAGGACTCTTTTGTGGATGCTTTTTATGAAGTGGAATCCATTCTATGACTGTCTTAGTCCACCTGCTATCAGTTCCTCTTGTTATGTGACCAGCCCATTTCCATTTCAATTCTTTTACTGTTTTGATGATATTTATTTATTTATTTATTTATTTATTTTGATTTATATCCCGCCCTTCTCCCAATGGGACTCAGGGCGGCTCACAACATATTTAAAACAGAAACGTATTTACAATCCCCCCCCAAATAAAACCAAATTAAACCAATTATTTAGAGTTGTGCTGCTTAAAATTTTCTAAAAATAAACCCGATTTAAAATAAACCCGATTTAAAATCCTCCCTAGGCCAGGCCCGCTTGCTGGAAAAGCCATGTCTTGAGGGCGCGGCGGAAAGTAAGGAGATCCGGAATCATCCGGATCTCGGGGGGTAGTTCGTTCCAGAGGGCGGGGGCACCCACAGAGAAGGCCCTCCCCCTGGGGGTCGCCAGCCGACATTGC
>NW_015387737.1:457221-487687 GCF_001527695.2 Protobothrops mucrosquamatus | reverse complement strand
ATCTAACAAACATGTGGTTGCATTCAGCCTCCCCAAGACCCTGTCCACGTCCTCGGGAGCAACAGAGTCAAACTCCTCCCATACAACCATCTCAAGACCTGCTTCCGTCTCCTCCCCCTGGGCCAACCAGTCGGAGTCCAAGCCTTCTCGGATCCGAGCGACTTTGTCATGCAGATATTGAGCAAAATCCTCGGCCCTCTCCTCCAGGGGATCCCCCCCTCCCCTCAGTTGAAGGAGGGAGCGGGTCACCCTGAAGAGGGCGGCCGGGCAATTATCTGATGACGCGATGAGTGAGGAATAGTAGTTAGTCCTAGCCACCCTCATCGCCACTAGGTAGGATCTAACATGTATCCTTACCTGTGTTCGATCGGATTCGGTTCGGCTGGCCCTCCAACTGCTCTCTAGGCGTCTTTTCCAACGTTTCATCTCTCTCAGCTCCCCGGTGAACCAGGGAGCCAGTCGAGATCTACGTCGGGTCAGAGGCCGCAAAGGCACGACTCGGTCCAATGCTGCAGCAGCAGTTGTCTCCCAAGCCGCCGCCTGATTTTCCGCCGAGTCGTGGACCAGATCCTCCGGATATGGCCCAAGCTCCGTCAGGAACCTCTCAGGGTCCATCAGTCGCCTGGGACGGAACCAGCTAGGCGGTTCCGTCTCCCTGCGGCGAGGGGGAGCGGTCCGGAAGTCCATCCTTAGGAGAGAATGATCTGACCATGACAAGGGCTCAACAGCTATTTCCCCTATTGTCAGATCATTCTGCCACTGGCCTGAGACAAAAATTAGATCCAGCGTGTGTCCACCCGTGTGAGTGGGGGCATGAATTCATTGGGTCAAGTCCAAGGCCGTCATGGAAGCCAAGAACTCCTGAGCTGCCGCCGACGTCCCACCCACTGATGGCAGGTTGAAATCCCCCAAGACCATAAGTCTGGGGGTCCCAACCGCCACCCCGGCTATCACATCAGCCAGCTCAGGCAGGGCTGTTAATACATAGCAGGGAGCCAGGTATATAATCAACAAGCCCACTTGCACCCCTTGCCCCCACTTCACAAGGAGGGACTCCACGCCGTCTATCTGAGGCACAGTGGTCTCCCTTGGACAAAGGCTCTCCCTTATAATGACCGCTACCCCCCCGCCCCTACCCCGGGTCCTTGGCTGATGGAATGCCTGAAAACCCGGCGGGCANTTGAACAATTTAAATAGTTTTTTGTTGGTAACCGCTGCATGCCACCTCTCGGGGTTCCACACCCCATCCTCGAGGTAGGCCCTAGAGATGTTACTGGGCCAGGCCTGCGCGAGGGGTGAGTCGCGCAGGGCCAGCAGGACCGTCTTAGGGTACATAAGTCCGGCAAAGGGAGTCCATGGCACAGAAGGGAAGATGTTATATTAGCAGTCCTCAGGTCTTCTAAACCAGGGCCAGAAGGAAACAGACCTCGAGAGATAGTCCTAAAGTCCTCCAGGTCGGGTCCTCTAGGCCGGGGCGGGCCAAGTCCAAATCCAGGCCCCAAATCCTCCCCCGGCCGAGGCCGCTGGAAAGGCCGCTGAGGTCGCCAAAGCCGCTGGAAAGGCTCCAAAGCCACCGAAAGGCCGCCGAAGAAGCCACCAAAGCCGCCGAAACCGGAACGGCCGAAAAGGCCCTCGAAGAGGCCGCTAAACAGGCCGCCAAGGCCATCGCGGCTGCCGGAACGGCCACCGAGGCCCAAAGACCGCCAAAAGGGCCGCTGGAGGGGCCACCGAGGCCACCGAGGCTGCTGAAAAAGCCGTCCGAAGGCCGCCGAGGCCGCCGAAAGGGCCGAAATGGTTGCTGAAGGGGCCGTTGGAGGGGCCGTCAAGGCCGCTGGCAAAGTTCTTAAAGAGGCCGCCGAGGCCGCCGAAGAGGCCACCAGGTCCGAGAGGGCCGCCAAAAGGGTCGCTGGAAAGACCGCCGAGGTCGCCAAAGATGTCTCCGAGGCCGAGAGAGATGTCTCCGAGGCCGAGAGAGGCCGCCAAAGGTGCCTCCGAGGCCACAGGGGCCGCCCAGAAAAGGCCGCCCGGGCCACCGCGTCCGCCAAAGATGCCTCTAAGGCCTCTAAGGCTGAGCGGTCCACCCAGAGGGAAACCGCCAGCGAAGCCGCCGAGGACGGAAAGACCGGGAAGGCCGACAAAACAACTACCCGGTCAGCTCCGCGTCCCCGCGTCACCTCGCATCCCAAATCCAGTCCCGGGGAACTCACCGGGGAGAAATCTACCAGGGGATGGGTCTCCGGACCTCCGGGGGCCTCCAAGGCTCCCCTCTGCCCATTTTCGGTCTCCGCTACTGCGGAGCTACCTACGGACGTACGTACCAATCAATATATGGTAAGCAATATTGAGTTACATTGACTAGCACTATAACTCAATATAAGCAATTTCCTTTCCTTTCTTTTTATATCCTAAACGTTCGGAAGACAACAGTTTAAAACACACTTTTTTAAACCCAACTGTAGTAATTTCCTTTTAAAATGCTTAAAAATAGAGAGGGGGATAATTTGCATCCTTCAAATGTTCCTATTTGAGCAGCCTTTTTCTTGCAAAGCAAAAGTCAACAGTTTTCATGAGCCTTTTAACGAAATGTCATGCATCTCTGTAAAATGACGAAGTGTCAAACAACAACATGGGCAGTAGTGCCCATGGGGAGGGCATCGAATACAAAAGTAGCACTATGGC
Source organism: Protobothrops mucrosquamatus (assembly GCF_001527695.2). Taxonomy (NCBI): domain Eukaryota; kingdom Metazoa; phylum Chordata; class Lepidosauria; order Squamata; family Viperidae; genus Protobothrops; species Protobothrops mucrosquamatus. Next base: position 485,008 of record NW_015387737.1, on the reverse strand, counting down.
ATAATGTTGCAAGCCCAATTCTTTATAACATGTGCATTACAACACCATATGCATCTACAAAATGGGCAGAGCCATATTGAGTTTGTATGAAGCCAAGGTACAAGAGTCCATGTTTTCACAATAGTTCTATAAACTAAACTGAGTTTATTTTACAAATGCAGTCACTTAGATTCACTTCATTTTGATTCCAATATGGGAATGTATCATATGGAAGTGTTCTCAATCAATACACATGTAGCTGTTTCCACCTCTATCCCCCCAGCATTAATCTCAGAATTGGGCCCCTGGAGCAATGAAGAATAGTATTACCCTACTGAATTTCTTTTAACTCATCATTATGGCCAAGATGGGACAGAAGTCTTGACTATGGAAGTAATGCTTTTTGAGATATAGTAATGTATAAACCAGATGCAAGAGAACCCAACTTCCAGATAAAAGAACCCCCTCCCTGAATCCATTATATATTATCTTGGATATCAGTATGAGGATATAACTAAAATACATTAGTAGAAATCATGTATCCCTAAACCATAGAATATCTTGAAGATCAATAAATATATTGTTAAAACTGCATAAAATAAAGTTGGCACTGCAAAATGGTGGATTTTTTTTTACAAATAATGGTTGTCAAAACATAGCCTTTAGCATCTAAACCACCATCAATAAACATAGCCTTTGTTTAAGAATTTTGATTGTATAGGGGTGACACCATAACTATGGTCTCTTCAAACTTTTTGAAGGACCAGAAGTTAACTGACATGTTACAATTTCAAAAAGAAAATCGGACATATATACTGCGTCAGATTATAAGAGTGGTTACTTTAGAAATCCTATTTTCTTTCTATAATTATTCCCAGGTGTTCTCAATTGGGTATAGGGCACTCATCTGATTAGGAATGGTCTTTGTAGATCATCTGCTTTATGAGATTTAATACGTTATGGTGAATCATCTTCTAGCCTTTTCAGATCTTTCTTGGTACAAACTTGACGTGGACAGTGATATTTAGAATAAGCAACAGCATACATGGAGAATTTGAAATAAAGAATTTCACTGCTTTCAAAATTACTTCTATTTGTTCAGAATTCTCTGATTGTAAGTCCCATTATCCACAAAACTGTAACATCACTTGAGGTTGGGAATGTGGCAGCTATAGTATAACACGTTCAGAGATGCCAGCAGAGGATTCTAATGGACTTGCAATATCTTATACTTACAATCCCTTTTTTAAATCCTGCCTTTATTATTTTTATAAACAACTCAAGGCAGCAAATATATCTAATACTTCTTTCTCCGCCTCCTATTTTCTCCCCACAACCCTGTGAAATGTTTTGGGCTGAGAGAAAGAGAGAGTAACTGGCCCAAATTACCCAGCTGGCTTTCATGTCTAAGGTGAGACTAAAACTAAACAGTTTTCCAATTTATCATAATTTTATAAATACTAATGTAGTTTAGTATACTGATAGTAAACTGACCCACATTTGCAGAAATACTTATTTGTACATGTATAAATGTCAGCTTGCCTCAACTTAGGCTTCTAAGTAAAAACAATTCTTAACACCCCTGGGTAGAGGAAAGGTATGATTTACTAAAAGCCAAGTGAAATGCAGTAGTGCAGTGGTTCTCAACCTGTGGGTCGGGACCCCATTTGGGGTCAATTGACCATTTCACGGGGGTCGCCAAGCAAGGCTGTCCGCCATTTTTTTGTCCGCCATTTTTTTCCCTTTTTCGGCGGGTGCCTTACCTCCCTTGGGCTGGGCCAGCTGGTGGTCGGCCTGCTCCGTCTCTGCCGCTTGCCAGCTACGCCTCGGCCGGCGCAGGGGGCGGAACCACACATGCGCGGCGCTCCCGGGCAGGGAAAGTCCTTGACTTACGACCGGTTGGGTAGTCCTCGACTTACGACTGGTTTAGTCCTCGACTTACGACCAGTTTAGTCCTCGACTTACGACCGGTTGGGGTCGCGGCATTAAAAAGGTTGAGAACCACTGCAGTAGTGCAAAGCCAGAACTGAATTTACGTGCCAAAATCCCAAGTGAAAACTTTTCCCCACTTAGGCACTTCCCATTGCTGGTGCCCCATTGTCCAATCAATTTCAAAGAAGATGTTTTAAAAACGGCCACTCTAATTGTAGGCCGGTTTACAGCTGCATTCTTTTCATCATGGAGCAACTTTAGAAGGCCTTCTTGGGTAAGGCACTTTCACTTTCTTAACTTTCACTTTTCTCCCCCCCCCCAGCGCTCTCTTCCCCTTCCCCCAGGGTTCATGGCAGACTGGTACCGAACAACTGCAGAGCGCAGGGGTGAGATGGCAGTTCTGACACTAAACCTTTTCAAGACTTTTTAATTTAAAATATTATTTTGTTATTGTTCTGTTGTTATTTGTTATTGTTATTGTTCTATTGCTATTGTTCTATTATTTTTTATTATAGTTCTGTGTATATCTGCTTCTCCTTTCAACCATATAGGAAATGGCAGATAAAAAGCACGCTAAATTCCACAGAGATAAAAGTAACTTCTATTCATAGGGAGGAATGGAAAATATAGTATAAGAGATGAAATCTGTAATTATGTTTGCCTTTAATATAATTAATCTTTATGATAGAATTTATAAAATGGAATTTTTTAGGATTACAGTACATGATCAACAATTAAAAAGTACTTTTCCGTTGCAGATCTTAATTCGTATAATAAAATTGCAATAAAGCTTTGCTGCAAATTATAATGCAATAAATTAAAATGTAAAAATAGAAGATATAGAAAGTGTTTATACCATTGTTTTATTTTGGTTTGACAAACTGTAGATGCTGTGAAATGCCTTGGGAAATAATTGCAAAGACAAGGCAGCCATTCTGTAACATTATTACCTACCCAGATATAAAGAAAAAGCAACTTACATTAAATTAAAGACTGTTCTGTCTAAAAGCTAGTCCAGCTATCGGTAAAGTGCTAGCAAGCATAGCCCTAAAAAACAGTGACTGTTTAAATAGGTGCAATGAGGAAATGTTTTTAACTATCAGGTGACTTAATCACCAAAGACAATGTGGTATCACTAGGCCAAGACTTGGGAGCAAAACACAAGTTCCTACATAGTAGAAACATGAGGAAAACCTTCAAATATAATAGATGAGCAAAGTAAATCATAACTGCCATTAAAAGGAGACAGGGAAAGAGAGCCTAAAATTACCTAGCTGGCAACGGTCTCCTCTACATGGAGAAAATTAGCATCTAAAATATCCTTGGTCTGGAAGACAGGATGCACTGCAGCATCCTAGACTATAATTACATTAATTACATCTAAGATTCATTCAACTTGTTATCCAGCCAAAAAGAAGAGCTAGGCAAGTATCTCCCATATACTTATTCCAAAGCGTTTGGATATAAGATATTTTTTTTAAAAAAATTATGTTGATATGAATGCCCATCTAAATTTGACAATATATTAATGGAAAACTGTTGCCAATTTAGAATGAAACAGAACTTTAAAACCCTCACTGAAGTGTCAAGGGGCTTAATCTGCTTCTGATCTTATTGAGCATCACATAAATCTGCTCCTGATCTTATTGAACATCACGTTCCTTGGTGATGTTTGGATAACATTTTGGGGGAAAAAACACTAAGCTTTTAATTACTTCTGACCTTTAGTTGAGATACTGTCCCCTCCTCACCATGCAATAGCTAACCTGGTGCTATTATTGCAAACTCACCCCACAATGGCAAATTAACAGGAGGCAGCTCACAATGCAGACATTCTTCTTCTCTATTATAAAATAAAGGAGTTCCTGATTTTGGGAAGGGGAAAGAAAAAAACCAGCAAAATCCACAATTAAGATATTAAGCCACAACAACTGTCTCTTGTAAATGCAGATTAATTTTCAAAAAAGCATCACTGCAGAAAGTTTATTGAAAGTACAACTTTTGATGATAGACATGCACATATTAAAATTTGTATCTAAAAACTTTTATTTTCCTACAATATTTTGGGTATTAAGATTTCCATCATCTGAAACTTCCAATTGCTGAAACATTTATACCAACTTTCCATTAATCTCTTTATTGTTTGATATGATTTTTTAGATTTAATTGCTGTCTTTATTCTTGGAGCTCGGGAAGGCATATATAATGCTCTCCCCTTTTTTTCCTCACAATTTCAGTCCTGTGAGGTAAATTAGATTGAGAGAGAGTGATTGGTCCAATAAGTCCTTGCTAGGTCCTTAGGCTATGTAAACACCAAATTGAAGAGTATCATCTTATAGTTAATTACATGTAAGACATTTGTTCATTGGTGCCCTCTTTATTCTATTATGCTCTCCCCACAGAGGTTCGTGAAGCACCTATCATCACAACTTTTAGCTGCTTGCTGAAAAAAATGGTTCCAGGAAATTATAGGCTAATCAGCTTGACATCAATATCGGGAAAATCTTGGAAAAGATCAAACAAATGGTAGATTTATCAGCTCCTAGAAATGAACAATTACTAGAAGCCAGCATGGGTTTGTTAAAAACACATCATGCCAGATAAATCTTATTTGCCTTTTTTTGATAAAGTTGAATATATTAGTGTATCAGGAAAATGCTGTGGACATAGTATGCTTGGACTTCAGTAAGGCACTTAACAAAGTACACCATAGACTACTTCTTGATAAGATAGAAAAATCAGTACCGAGTTATGTATCAGTCCATTTTAAAGAAAAAGAAGAACCTTATGGCAGAAAAATAGAATATCCTGGAGCTAGATCACTCCAAAGCAGAATATTTTGCATCACAAATTATTTACATTCTTTTCTAGATTTTAAATTAAATTGTTTACAGTACCTTGATTTTGTACCTAGAATGGGATTTCTTGTTTAAAGGAAAGATCAGTTCAACTGAGCTTTTTTATAACTTATCTTGGTTTATCACATACGTTTATCCATACCCATGTATGAATGAAACAATATAAGTTTTGTAATTCAACTGTAAAATATTTGTTAGAAAATTGCTATTATGCTATTTAATTGCTGGGATTAACTCGGTGGACTTAGTTGAATTCCATACTTTAGGTTGAACAAGGCAAATAGAGTGACCATTTTAAGTCTGCTTTTGGTTTTCAGAGTCACTAAATCTTGGTCAGAAGAAACTTTGATGTGAAAGATTGTCTACAGTATAGACAATGTTCTCATTCTCTCACTAAGCAAGTTCTTTTTGAATTCAAACAGCTAGCTGGCTTAATTTAGTGAGATCTGCTTTAAGACAAAGACCAGAGAATTAATTTTTTACATCAGGATCAAACAACTTGCAATTCCATCCTGATTTTTGCAATCTTCAGAACTACTCAGTGTTATGCAAATTACCAATGTTTAACTGCCAAGATTTTTTTGTATTTTTTTCATAGCAAAATAAGCAAGTAAAATTTCCTTCCTTTCATATAGAACATTATGTGTTTGGAAGGATTAATACAATTCATCATCTCAGTTCTGTATCTTATTTGATACTATACAATGTCTCCATAAACCAGAGAGAGAGAGAGAGCTAACCTTTTCAACTCTAAATATATTATCTGTGCCTTTTTTCCTGTTAACCTAATAAAACAACATTGTTCTTCTCTTTGATCCATGCTAAAGTGCCCCTTCTCTGCTGAAGTTTTATCCCTCCCATTTAACAAAGATTCCATTTGTTCTGACTTCTCTAGCTAATTTTTCTTGTCTTCACTATCTTCTCCAACACACCTCCCCCTATACAACCAAATTACCTTATTTCATGTATCCACTTGTCTCATGAGCCTACTCCAACTTTTGAACGCCATTTAACATCCCTTTATCCACCCTTTCATTCTTTTATCATCCACCATTTCCTCTACCCTGAAACAAAAACATAACCTCTGTTTTCTCTATTCCGAAAAGAAGTCGGATCCTGCTTCACCAATTTCTTCCAGTTTTGGTAGTTCTTCTGCAGCGTTCCGAGATCTGCTACTTACTTTAGTTGCCTAAACTTGGAAGCCAACTATTTTTGCCTTATTTCAATGTAACTCTTACCTCTTGCATGCCACTACAACTGTAATTACAAAAATTACTGATTCATCTCCTTTACAAATAAACATAAGGGGCATTCCCTATTCTTTCAAAAAAAAACCCAAAACATTCTGCCACACAGAAACACACAGCCAATTTATTTCCTATTTAATGCTCTTTATATGTTAAGTCTTCATTTCTGCTTTCAGAACCTGATTCTTTTCCTTACACTTCTGCCAGCAGAAATGTACAAAACACATAGTATAAAATATCCATGTAAATTATAAATATAAATATTAATAAAATTAATAAAATAAAAATAAAATCAATAAAAATAAAATCCCAAAGCAAAACAACATTTAACATTTATTGATTCAAATTTTTAAACTGCCTAACAGCTGAATTTCTCTGGGCAGTTTATAACAAAGCATATGCAATAAATAAAATAAAATACATAAAAAAGACATCATACATCTTAAGTATGATATAGCCAGGTGATCAACAAAACCATAAACAGCATACATTAAAATTGCAGTTAAAATACAATTTAAAAGTCAGAACCAATAAAGAATATTTGGTGCCTAAATTATGCTAATATACATGCCTTTCTGAGGAGAATGAGGTTTCACTATAGAAATGGGTGATCACTATTAATGGGGTATCACTACAGAAAAGATTCTTCCCTTACAGAAACCTAGCTTCACCCAACTTTGGTGTGTGGAAAGAGGGAATCTGGAGAAGGACTTGAAAGGTCAAAACCAGCATTTTGAATTAGAGCACAAATGGACTGGCAAATAATATACTGTAAATGGGAAACTACTAACATAACAGGAATAACATTAAAGACAACTACAATAGGGACTCCACATGAACCATAACTCCAGGTTTGGGAGCAGAGCCGGTCTTAAGGGACTTCTGCAGGGACTTAAGGGACATCTGGAGAATGGAACCATATGTATCAGTAAGTATTTCAATATTAATAAGTATTTCAGTAAGGCATTTGACAAAGCAGACCACAACTTACTTCTTAGTAAGTTAGAAAAAATGTGGGATAGACAGTATCACCACCAGACCTATTTTTAACTGGCTGACAAATAGCACTCAACATGCAGTCCTCAATGGAACTACACCTACATGGAAGGAAATAACATAAATTGACACAAATATCAAATTATATAAGTTGTTGTTACAGCTTTGGAATCAACAGATTCCAACTATTAAAAAACTGCTGATACTGGATTATATTGGAATAATAGCCCTCCCCTTGACATGGTTGTGGGGTTTGTGCACTCTGAAGAAGAAAAGAGCTAGGCCAGAGCTTCAACTATATTGGACAGGTCTCATCAGAAGAGCCATACAAAGAGTGCCTCTCCCATAAACAATATGGTGAGATAGAATTTACAGAAGCACATACAAACATCAGCCAAGGACTGTGCTAGATGTTTCTCAAACATCAATTGCAGAAGGCCACACTGCTTAGATCTGCACATATACTTCACCAATACTACTGGCAAGGAAATACTGAGAAAGTTAAGATGAAGTAGACTGTGAATAATTCAGTTTCAATTTCATGATTTCCCTCCCCCCAAATCTGCCATTATATAGCTTTCTAATATATGACACCAGGAAATACTCCCCAAATGTGCATGTTTGCTCTCTCTCTCTCTCTCTCTCTCTCTCTCGTTCATGCACACAAAGAAAAATAGTAGTAACATATATACATACATACATACATACATACATACATACATACATACATACATACATACACATGTGATTCAAGAAAAGACTATTTTAATAGAACATGTAGATGATCTTAGGGGATGAGGGAAAAATATGATAATTTGGAAACAGACAAGAGAAGGGGGATTTCCCTAAGGGCTTAACAGTCAGAGAAAGAAACTTAGAAACACTGGCCTAATTGATCAGATGGTCAAAAGTGGCTGCAACAAGTTCATACTTCCAGATTTGCAACATTCTGTTAATGTAGCCTTATAATAAAGTAGATTTAGTTTATCTACTTGTGTTTCCTGTCTGCCTGACCTGGAAGGGTTGAGAGTTATATATAGAAAGAGATCGCACTGAATGTATTTATTGCACATATCAACTTTCCAAGGATTTTCAGCGGAATAGAACAATCCTCTGGATGCCAATTTCTTCATGCAATAAAGTTGAAAGATTATTAAACCCCAAAATAGCACTGGGGCTGGATCATTTGATGGCTTCTGCAGCTGTTTTGAGTTTGTCATGCTCGAAATACAAAATTTCCTAAGGTTTTTAGGAACAGGAGCAATTGCTTGACTCCAGAAAAGACAATTATTTTGCAATGCCATTGGCATCATGAACATTGAAAACTATCAAAAGAAGATGCAGGATCTCTTAGCTCCAATAACATACCCCAAAAAATTGCAATCACACAACAAAAGTGCCATGGAAACCTTATTTATCTTATCAAGACTTCATCACTCTTACTCAATAAACAGGATGAAAAGCTCTGCCACCCCAGCTATATGGGCTTCCCAAGATAGATAAGGAACAGGTTCCGTTATGTCCAATGGTTAGCACCATCAACTCCCCCACATATCATGTTACAAAATACCTGACAACTCTCCTGCAATCATATATTGGACAAACATATACATATATCAGAGATCCATTTCACTGAGAAGTTGAAAACACTCAGTCTTTGGTCTGGTCCAAATGACAGTTTTGATATGTTATCCCTCTATGGATGCTACTTCCAATGGAATAATGAACTGTATGAATGGCAAATTTTCTCATGGAAAAAAATGGAAGAAAATGCACTTGGACATGGCATCCCTAAAATCATCGCCATGGTTCTGGTAGTTAGATGACACTTTTGTCATCTGGAGATAACCTTGCATCCAAAGATGTCAGCCACACTTAGCAAAGAAATATCAGGAAATCTTTTGTCTACATTGCAGTCACTAAACCCAACATTACCCAACCACTAAACTATTTTTTTGCCTTTATGAAAAGAAGGCATATGAAATCTTTGTGAGCACAATAATGTTCAAAGATGAAATGTTAGCAATTACTATAGACACCATTGGTTATTCAGCAATTCATTGGTGTCCAGTAGCCTATTTCCTTAACTGTGGAATGGAATTATTTCTTCCAATGACATGCCTAGCAAAAGTGAGGAAATTTCTCTTGCAACGGGACAGCTGGATCCCACTCCCCATTAGTCTTTTGCAGAGGAGGGCATAGTATGGAGGACAAATTACATTTCAAGTAGTTTTATCTTCTTTATTTCCTCCCCCACTGTCTTTCTTTTCTACTCTTTCCCTGTCTGGCCTTTTTTTTCTATTCCTTTCTTTTCTTTCCCTATACTTAGTCTTGCTGTTATTGTTGTCTTTTTCCCATGCATGTCATAAAAAAACAGAAGGAAGAAAGATACTCCAATACTTTATGATTAACCATAGAACTGCAGTGGTGGTTCTAATTTAAGCAATAGCAACATATGTGCTTACAGAGACAAAAAAAGTTAAGAGACCTGTGACTTTTTTTCTTTTCACTGCCTCAACTTCGGGGAAAAAGAAATAGTAGACATTTGATAATTCTATGCTCATGTACAAAATGTCTGGATAAGAGTCTCAATTGTTGCATAACTTATATGACTAAAGTCAAATTCCTGTTGAATTTCTCCAGCCTTCTTAGATCATTATAGCAGACCCAGAATGGAATAATAAGATTACCCAGCACCAAATGGGTTGGGAGTGAAGGTTATAGAAAAGTAGTCAGTTTCTTCATTCTGGCCTCTGTGAGTCATGTATGAATGAGTAATTACCACAAGGAGGATTTGGTGCTTATAAGTTGACCAAAAAAGGTATTGTTCTTTCAAAGGATATCACTTTCTGAGAGTTTGTCTGTTTATTTATTTGTATTCCGTCTTTATTATTTTATAAATAATTTAAGGCAGCAAACATATCCAACACATTTTCCTCCTATTTTCCTCACAACAATAAACTTGTGAGGTGAGTTGTGTTGAGAGAGGGGGATTGGCCCAAAGTGGGCTTTTATGGCTAAAGTGGAACCTGAACTCATGGTCTCCTGCTTTCTATCCTGGTGCCTTATAACTACTAGACCAAACTGGCTCTCACTTATTGAGTTTAGGTCCAGATAATAATATTGGATGAAAGAGGGTGGCTAATCCCATTAGGTTGTAAAATTCTGGTATGATTCATGTGTCTTAAGTCAGAAAGACATGATGAATCACAGCTTTCTCAACATGTACAAGAGAAAATGTTGAGTCTCTTCCCTCTCATTTCCCTGTGCATGCTCACATCCTCCTAGCGATTTTCACTAGGAAAAACAAAAGTGGAAGGGAAGGTGGTGAACACATATATGAATTAAGCTAGCTTGGGGATGGGGGGTGGACATGCCCCGCACCTACTTACCTTGCAGCCAGGCCTCTCCTCGCCAGCCCACTTCTTCTGCGGCGTCCCCAGGCCTGCATTTCTCAGTCAGAGGCCTTTCCGGATGGCCACTGCAGCCAAGAACGGAGCTATGGATTCAATCCATAGCTCAGTTCTGCAAGACCTCTGCAGCCAAGAATCGAGCTATGGATTGAATCCATAATTCAGTTCTCGGCTGCAATAGCCTTCCAGAAAGGCCTCTGCCTGCAAAATGCAGCCCGAAACTCCATTCTCGGCTGCAAAATGAAGCTGCTCCTTTGGCCGCAGAAGAAGTGGGCCAACTGGGTGGGGCTGTCGGTGCCGGAGGTGAGTGGAAAAGATGCCACCACCCCGAAAATAAGACCTGGTGCCTCTTTTGGAGGCAAAAAAAAAAAGAATATGATCAGGTCTTATTTTCAGGGAAACACGGTATGTGTTATTTAATAATGTTTTTCTAAAAACTTTAAGGAAGCTTTAGTTATAGACATAAACATGTTTCTCATAATTGTTTCTTACACATTATATTTTCATATTATAATGCTTCATAGGAAAATTCACTTTCAGTTAATGTAATTATTCCAGACTTTAATTGTGAATATGCACTCACACCCTTTCTGAAGAAAATACAGAAAGAAGCTATAAAACAAAGAAATTAAGTAAACGTACATTTGCCTAGTTACATGATTCATTTCTATAATTTAGAGCAATTATCTTCAACTTGGTGTCTTCTAAATATGGTGCTGCTCTCACTATGAGGAAAAAGGTATTTTTTTGGAATTCCTAAGCACAGCTCTAGATAGATCACCAGTCTCTGATTTTGCTTTTTAGCAGTTTTAATTATTTTGTCAATTCCTGCAAATTAAGTAGCTGTTTTATATTTAAGGTCATGTGCTTATATTCTACTTAGTTAAACTGTTTTGTATATGTTACATTCCCCGTTTTGATTTATTTCTCTGCCAATATAACAAGGTAAAACTTGCACCTTCCATTCATTTCATGTTCTACCTGGACAGGACAGAAAGTTATGCATTCAAGAAAAAGATGACTGATCTGTATTTTTCAACCAGACTATATGTTTAAAAATCATCATGCACAAGGGACTAAAATGTCAAAGGACCTTTTTTACAAAATAAGAAAATTAGCTCAAAATGTAACATAATAATTCATAATTAGACACAGCACCTTTTTACAACTGAAGCATTCATAAAAATAAACAGACTATTCCTACTCCTAAGAAAATAGAGAGGAGGAGAAGAATATAGTTATGCTACTTACAGTAAAACTTTAATTCACTATAACTGAAAAGAAGGCTTCTTTGTGCATTCAGAGGGAAAAAAAGTAGATTAATTTCTGTTCTAGCAAAGGGGAAAACCTAATAATCCAAACCTGGGCAGAGAGTCAAAAATGACATTAAAGTAAAGATACAGAAAAAAATACATAGTTTGAGGTCCTGGTGACGTCCATATTTCTTATAAGCGTGTAGGCGTGCATGCCCTAAAAGCCTTTAATGATCCAAATATGGAACAATAGCATTTTTTAAAGAAAAAAATCTAATAATGTAATAAAATATAAAACATTTTAAAGAAAAAAAAAGGAAAACCCTGCAGCCGATTTCTGGCGCCACTGGTTTCAAAGAAAACCACAAGCACATTATATTTACAGCAAACTTTCGAATCAGGCTACATGAGCCAGCAGTTGATGCAGGCAACTATCTCTTTATCCCTACCCACTTACAATCTCACCCCATCGGGGTTATGTGAATTTAAGAATGAATAAAGATGCCTGGTTCTGTTTATATTAATTTGGACACTATAAGCCTTTTCTCTTTTCAAAGTTCCTTAAACTGCACATAAAGCTTCTCTAAAAGCATACACAGCAAATTATGGTACAATGTGTAAGTTGGAAGGGACCTGGTACATCAGAATTTCTTAATCTTTTTTCTCTCAGGATCGCTTCCCACTTTTAAAAATTATAGCTTTTGTTACGTGGACCATATTTATAAGATTTACAATATTAAAAATTAAAATGGATTGCACTAGCTGCCACTACAATTTCTCACAATTGTTTTAAAGGGTTTCAATAATATATTACTTTTCATCATAAACTTTCAAATAATTTTAATTTCAGGGCACCCTCAGAGGTGCTCAGACTACATTTTGAGAAACACTGTTATAGGTCATCTAATTCAACCACCTGCTTTATGCAGGAATCCATCACATCATGAATGATACTAAATCCTGAATAGCTACCAATCCGTTTTTAGTGGTTTGTCACTAAATAACAAAAGATGTAATTGTCCCAAAGCCGTGCTTAAACCTGACTAGACTGGCATAATTAGCTAAAAAAAGAAAAAGAAAAGAAAAGAATTCGCCAATGTATTCTGCCTAGGTAACAGTAATGGCAATTTCTTCTCTTTGTTTAATTAACCTTCATTGCCAAAAGTATACCTAGAATCTAGACAGGGGTCAGGGGTGAATTTAAATGATATTTCATGTCCAATTTCAAAGAATATCAGCTCAGTTTCATTTAGAGAAATCACATAACACCTAAATATCCATTCTCCACAAACAAACCTATTTGGCTATTTCTCGGGAATTGAAATAAATAAAACTGCTCTTCAAAACTAATTTAAATTATATATATTCAAGCAATTTGATTCCTAGTCCTATTTACCTCTTTGGCTAGCTGAAAGACCAGTATCATACTTAAATAATCCCTCACCACAATCAGCACACAGATGCATCAGCAGCCAGTAATTTAAAAAAAGGAGGGTAGAAGAGGACAGATATCTTTTGGTTCCCCTTAGTCTGCCATTAAAAAACCACAAACTGGTTTGAAGTCAGCAGAAAAGTGGTTTAGCAGTGATTGCATGTTTCCTAGCAACATTCCAGCGCACAATTAAGAGAAACAAAATGCCATCAAGGGTACTTGGCACCTTTGATTTATACACATTTGACAAAAATGCTAAAGAATTATGCACCTTGTCAATCATACCCTATAGTGGTTTTGTTTAACCAAAAGGCATAGGAAATGTTCCCCAAAGAAAAATTAATCTACATTTGAAACTAATGGGTACTGAAAGCTAATAATTACCGCTCTGCTGCCTGCATTCTGATCTGCCTGCATGCTGAGTGCCACTCAATAATCATATTTTACTTTCTGTCTTTGCTGTTCTAAGTAGGTGACAGACCGAAAAGCCAAAACACAATTGTAAAACTGAACGATTTCTATTTGTTTAAGACAGTGATGTAGGTGCACAATGTTTTGACTATTTTCCCAGGGCATCACTTAGAACAGGGGTCCCCAACCCCCACACCATGGCCTGTTCAGAACCGAGCCATGGAAGAGGCAAGCGAACATGCACACAGTTCCGCTTGTGGGCACAGCGGGCAGGTGAGCATGCACAGAGATTCATTTGCCTGCCACTCACAAAAATGGAGCTGCGTGCACCCGTGCTCTCAACTACTGTTTATGCGAAATCATCCCCTCTTCCCCCCCCTTAGTCTGCAAAGCTGGAAAGGTCGGAGGCCACTGACTTAGAAAAATGCTCACAAAATATTTTGTGACATTCATCTAATAACACACAAAGGAAGCTGTACTATAAGATGGCTGTCATGGGAGAAATGTCTCTTGTATAAAAGCAGTATGATGTAAAATTAACATAGAAAATATGTTAGCAGTAAGATTTAGGAAAAAGTAATTGTAACTAAGAAATTATATTATTCTGATTGAAATAACAAGAACATTTTGTTGCTCATATGTTTATTAATGCTGTTGAAACAATATAGACAAATTATGGTTTCTTCAGAATTTATGGTAATTACATGTATTTTATTTATTGCATGTATTATATTATTCTATGTAGGATAAAAATAAATAAAATGTTTATGCGCCATGCCAACATTATTAAAAGGATCACAGAATAAATTAATAAAATTTTAATATTATTTTTGATAAGCAGAGTCAAATTACAACAACTGCATTTATACTGGTAGTTTGGTAGTCATCATTAATTGGTTCCAGGAGGCACGATGAGTACCAAAAACGATGAGTACCACATTTTTCCCATAAGGAATAATATAGTGAGTCATAAAGCAGCTAACGATAAACTCTAGCTTGTGCATTGAGTACCAAACAAATGATGAGTACCGGGACAAATTTTTTATCAAAATGCATTGAATATTTTGTATAAATTCAATGAGTTTTTGTATAAATTCTGTATAAATTCGATGAGTTTCAAAGCAGTTGAATACCAATGATTTCAATGGTTTATAGAGACTCCTATCTCATAGCAGTTACTGTGAAAGATTGAAACCACGTAAGCCTACATAAACAATGATGACCTGATTAAACAACATCCACCCAAACAAAAAGCTGCATCTTCAACAGCTCACCTACTTACCTGGCCTAAATGCCAGGGAGACCCCACTGACCTGAAGTTTAATCAACCAGTAGGGGCTGGGATCTAAAATACAGGGGGCTGAAGTCACTGCTCTGTCCACTTCATCAGGAGCAGCAGGTTTGAACTCCTCTTGGATAATTAGGCAAGACTGTGTCTTATCATTTGCCATTGTCCGAAGTACCGTAGATAAACTTGACATACCAATTCTAAAGAGTACAATGTCCTTTGGAGCAACAAAAAGATATTTGCTACACTGCTTAACAACAAATATCTTCAGATATTTGAAGATCTTGTTTCCCTTTAATCTTCTTTTCTGCAGCTACTTCAGTCATTCTTTTGTCTAAAATGAGTGAGTTGAAGCCACAATAATTAGTGTTAAAGTTTGTAATTGCCATGGAAGCCATGAAGTTCACTGCCATTGAATCTCTCCCAAAAGAGGGCAGACGATCTCCATACGATCAATCTAGGGAATTTTAGTGTCAATCTAGACCCAGCATCAGGTGGTTCAGATACAAAATCAGCTATTTGCAGGAAGCTGATAAGTACAGTGAATTTCTCCACTGACTCTCATACTACTGCTACGGAAAATAAGACCAGGTCTTTTCTTTTTTCTTTTTTTCTGGGGGGGGGATGTCTTTTATACTCACCTCCGGCACCAATAGCCCTGCCCAGCCAGTCCACTTCTTCTGCGGCTGAAAGTCCAGATTCATTCTGTAGCTGCATTCTGGCCTGCATTTCGCAGTCAGGCCTTTCCGGAAGGCCTCTGCAGCCGAGTTCCGAGCTATGGATTCGGCTACAGAGGTCTTGCAGAACTGAGCTATAGATTGTATCCATAGCTCAGTTCTCGGCTGCAGTGACCTTCCGGAAAGGCCTGTGACTGAGAAATGCATGCCTGGCTGCAGAAGACGCCACAGAAGTGGGCCAGCAAGGAGAGGCCTGGCTGTAAGTTATGTGGGTGCAGGGCGTGTGAGGCAGCTCCATCCCCCATCCCAGCTTGATTTTTAGGTGTGTGCCTAACCCCAAAACTAGGGCTTATTTTGGGGGTGGGGCTTATATTAGGGTCACCCCCCAAAAAAAAATTAAGCTAGGTGTCATGTGTTTGATTAACGAAACACTTAAAAGGACTTTCAGGCATATCTTTTCCTAAAAGCATTTATTAAGGTTACAGAGACGTCAGTACAGCATGGTGGAAAAATGCTTAGATCTGATCCTTTTCCGTTACACATACATATTAAGCATTTTTCCCTCCCTTATTTTGGGGTCATGGTTCACATCTTCCAATTAACTTGGACAACATGATTTACTTCCGGTTTCTTTTTCCCGGCTTTCACTGTTGCCTGATTTAACTATATAAATACCAGACAGTTCTGCATATTGTCAAAGCAAGAATATACAGTATTTGCAGCGTTGACACNTTGATGGCTTCTGCAGCTGTTTTGAGTTTGTCATGCTCGAAATACAAAATTTCCTAAGGTTTTTAGGAACAGGAGCAATTGCTTGACTCCAGAAAAGACAATTATTTTGCAATGCCATTGGCATCATGAACATTGAAAACTATCAAAAGAAGATGCAGGATCTCTTAGCTCCAATAACATACCCCAAAAAATTGCAATCGCACAACAAAAGTGCCATGGAAACCTTATTTATCTTATCAAGACTTCATCACTCTTACTCAATAAACAGGATGAAAGCTCTGCCACCCCAGCTATATGGGCTTCCCAAGATAGATAAGGAACAGGTTCCGTTATGTCCAATGGTTAGCACCATCAACTCCCCCACATATCATGTTACAAAATACCTGACAACTCTCCTGCAATCATATATTGGACAAACATATACATATATCAGAGATCCATTTCACTGAGAAGTTGAAAACACTCAGTCTTTGGTCTGGTCCAAATGACAGTTTTGATATGTTATCCCTCTATGTATGCTACTTCCAATGGAATAATGAACTATATGAATGGCAAATTTTCTCATGGAAAAAAATGGAAGAAAATGCACTTGGACATGGCATCCCTAAAATCATCGCCATGGTTTTGGTAGTTAGATGACACTTTTGTCATCTGGAGATAACCTTGCATCCAAAGATGTCAGCCACACTTAGCAAAGAAATATCAGGAAATCTTTTGTCTACATTGCAGTCACTAAACCAAACATTGCCCAACCTCTAAACTATTTTTTTGCCTCTATGAAAAGAAGGCATATGAAATCTTTGTGAGCACAATAATGTTCAAAGATGAAATGTTAGCAATTACTATAGACACCATTGGTTATTCAGCAATTCATTGGTGTCCAGTAGCCTATTTCCTTAACTGTGGAATGGAATTATTTCTTCCTCCAATGACATGCCTAGCAAAAGTGAGGAAATTTCTCTTGCAACGGGACAGCTGGATCCCACTCCCCATTAGTCTTTTGCAGAGGAGGGCATAGTATGGAGGACAAATTACATTTCAAGTAGTTTTATCTTCTTTATTTCCTCCCCCACTGTCTTTCTTTTCTACTCTTTCCCTGTCTGGCCTTTTTTTTTCTATTCCTTTCTTTTCTTTCCCTATACTTAGTCTTGCTGTTATTGTTGTCTTTTTCCCATGCATGTCATAAAAAAACAGAAGGAAGAAAGATACTCCAATACTTTATGATTAACCATAGAACTGCAGTGGTGGTTCTAATTTAAGCAATAGCAACATATGTGCTTACAGAGACAAAAAAAAGTTAAGAGACCTGTGACTTTTTTTCTTTTCACTGCCTCAACTTCGGGGAAAAAGAAATAGTAGACGTTTGATAATTCTATGCTCATGTACAAAATGTCTGGATAAGAGTCTCAATTGTTGCATAACTTATATGACTAAGGTCGAATTCCTGTTGAATTTCTCCAGCCTTCTTAGATCATTATAGCAGACCCAGAATGGAATAATGAGATTACCCAGCACCAAATGGGTTGGGAGTGAAGGTTATAGAAAAGTAGTCAGTTTCTTCATTCTGGCTTCTGTGAGTCATGTATGAATGAGTAATTAATTACCACAAGGAGGATTTGGTGCTTATAAGTTGACCAAAAAAGGTATTGTTCTTTCAAAGGATATCACTTTCTGAGAGTTTGTCTGTTTATTTATTTGCATTCCGTCTTTATTGTTTTACAAATAATTTAAGGCGGCAAACATAGCCAACACATTTTCCTCCTATTTTCCTCACAACAACAAACTTGTGAGGCGAGTTGTGTTGAGAGAGAGGGACTGGCCCAAAGTGGGCTTTTATGGCTAAAGTGGAACCTGAACTCATGGTCTCCTGCTTTTTAGCCTGGTGCCTTATAACTACTAGACCAAACTGGCTCTCACTTATTGAGTTTAGGTCCAGATAATAATATTGAATGAAAGAGGGTGGCTAATCCCATTAGGTTGTAAAATTCTGGTATGATTCATGTGTCTTAAGTCAGAAAGACATGATGAATCACAGCTTTCTCAACGTGTACAAGAGAAAATGTTGAGTCTCTTCCCTCTCATTTCCCTGTGCATGCTCACATCCTCCTAGCGATTTTCACTAGGAAAAACAAAAGCGGAAGGGAAGGTGGTGAACACATATATGCCTGACATAAAGCATCTAGTTTCATCTCTAAATACTGGGAAAAAACAAAGCTCATAGCCCTTGATTATTCCCTGAAAGTAAGACCTAACTAAAATAAGCCCTAGCTTGATTTTTTGGAGTGGGCCTAATATAATCCCTACCCCAAAACTAAGCACTAGTTTTGGGATGAGGCACACACCTAAAAATTAAGCTAGCGTGGGGATGGGGGGTGGACATGCCCCACACCTACTTACCTTGCAGCCAGGCCTCTCCTCGCCAGCCCACTTCTTCTGCGGCGTCCCCAGGCCTGCATTTCTCAGTCAGAGGCCTTTCCGGATGGCCACTGCAGCCAAGAACGGAGCTATGGATTCAATCCATAGCTCAGTTCTGCAAGACCTCTGCAGCCAAGAATCGAGCTATGGATTGAATCCATAATTCAGTTCTCTGCTGCAATAGCCTTCCAGAAAGGCCTCTGCCTGCAAAATGCAGCCCGAAACTCCATTCTCGGCTGCAAAATGAAGCTGTTCCTTTGGCCGCAGAAGAAGTGGGCCAACTGGGTGGGGCTGTCGGTGCTGGAGGTGAGTGGAAAAGATGCCACCACCCCGAAAATAAGACCTGGTGCCTCTTTTGGAGGCAAAAAAAAAAAGAATAAGATCAGGTCTTATTTTCAGGGAAACACGGTATGTGTTATTTAATAATGTTTTTCTAAAAACTTTAAGGAAGCTTTAGTTATAGACATAAACATGTTTCTCATAATTGTTTCTTACACATTATATTTTCATATTATAATGCTTTCATAGGAAAATTCACTTTCAGTTAATGTAATTATTCCAGACTTTAATTGTGAATATGCACTCACACCCTTTCTGAAGAAAGTACAGAAAGAAGCTATAAAACAAAGAAATTAAGTAAACGTACATTTGCCTAGTTACATGATTCATTTCTATAATTTAGAGCAATTATCTTCAACTTGGTGTCTTCTAAATATGGTGCTGCTCTCACTATGAGGAAAAAGGTATTTTTTTGGAATTCCTAAGCACAGCTCTAGATAGATCACCAGTCTCTGATTTTGCTTTTTAGCAGTTTTAATTATTCTGTCAATTCCTGCAAATTAAGTAGCTGTTTTATATTTAAGGTCATGTGCTTATATTCTACTTAGTTAAACTGTTTTGTATATGTTACATTCCCCGTTTTGATTTATTTCTCTGCCAATATAACAAGGTAAAACTTGCACCTTCCATTCATTTCATGTTCTACCTGGACAGGACAGAAAGTTATGCATTCAAGAAAAAGATGACTGATCTGTATTTTTCAACCAGACTATATGTTTAAAAATCATCATGCACAAGGGACTAAAATGTCAAAGGATCTTTTTTACAAAATAAGAAAATTAGCTCAAAATGTAACATAATAATTCATAATTAGACACAGCACCTTTTTACAACTGAAGCATTCATAAAAATAAACAGACTATTCCTACTCCTAAGAAAATAGAGAGGAGGAGAAGAATATAGTTATGCTACTTACAGTAAAACTTTAATTCACTATAACTGAAAAGAAGGCTTCTTTGTGCATTCAGAGGGAAAAAAGTAGATTAATTTCTGTTCTAGCAAAGGGGAAAACCTAATAATCCAAACCTGGGCAGAGAGTCAAAAATGACATTAAAGTAAAGATACAGAAAAAAATACATAGTTTGAGGTCCTGGTGACGTCCATATTACTTATAAGCGTGTAGGCGTGCATGCCCTAAAAGCCTTTAATGATCCAAATATGGAACAATAGCATTTTTTAAAGAAAAAATCTAATAATGTAATAAAATATAAAACATTTTAAGAAAAAAAAGGAAAACCCTGCAGCCGATTTCTGGCGCCACTGGTTTCAAAGAAAACCACAAGCACATTATATTTACAGCAAACTTTCGAATCAGGCTACATGAGCCAGCAGTTGATGCAGGCAACTATCTCTTTATCCCTACCCACTTACAATCTCACCCCATCAGGGTTATGTGAATTTAAGAATAAAGATGCCTGGTTCTGTTTATATTAATTTGGACACTATAAGCCTTTTCTCTTTTCAAAGTTCCTTAAACTGCACATAAAGCTTCTCTAAAAGCATACGCAGCAAATTATGGTACAATGTGTAAGTTGGAAGGGACCTGGTACATCAGAATTTCTTAATCTTTTTTCTCTTAGGATTGCTTCCCACTTTTAAAAATTATAGCTTTTGTTACGTGGACCATATTTATAAGATTTACAATATTAAAAATTAAAATGGATTGCACTAGCTGCCACTACAATTTCTCACAATTGTTTTAAAGGATTTCAATAATATATTACTTTTCATCATAAACTTTCAAATAATTTTAATTTCAGGGCACCCTCAGAGGTGCTCAGACTACATTTTGAGAAACACTGTTATAGGTCATCTAATTCAACCACCTGCTTTATGCAGGAATCCATCACATCATGAATGATACTAAGTCCTAAATAGCTACCAATCCGTTTTTAGTGGCTTGTCACTAAATAACAAAAGATTTAATTGTCCCAAAGCCGTGCTTAAACCTGACTAGACTGGCATAATTAGCTAAAAAAAGAAAAAGAAAAGAAAAGAAAAGAATTTGCCAATGTATTCTGCCTAGGTAACAGTAATGGCAATTTCTTCTCTTTGTTTAATTAACCTTCATTGCCAAAAGTATACCTAGAATCTAGACAGGGGTCAGGGGTGAATTTAAATGATATTTCATGTCCAATTTCAAAGAATATCAGCTCAGTTTTCATTTAGAGAAATCACATAACACCTAAATATCCATTCTCCACAAACAAACCTATTTGGCTATTTCTCGGGAATTGAAATAAATAAAACTGCTCTTCAAAACTAATTTAAATTGTATATATTCAAGCAATTTGATTCCTAGTCCTATTTACCTCTTTGGCTAGCTGAAAGACCAGTATCATACTTAAATAATCCCTCACCACAATCAGCACACAGATGCATCAGCAGCCAGTAATTTAAAAAAAGGAGGGTAGAAGAGGACAGATATCTTTTGGTTCCCCTTAGTCTGCCGTTAAAAAACCACAAACTGGTTTGAAGTCAGCAGAAAAGTGGTTTAGCAGTGATTGCATGTTTCCTAGCAACATTCCAGCGCACAATTAAGAGAGACAAAATGCCATCAAGGGTACTTGGCACCTTTGATTTATACACATTTGACAAAAATGCTAAAGAATTATGCACCTTGTCAATCATACCCTATAGTGGTTTTGTTTAACCAAAAGGCATAGGAAATGTTCCCCAAAGAAAAATTAATCTACATTTGAAACTAATGGGTACTGAAAGCTAATAATTACCGCTCTGCTGCCTGCATTCTGATCTGCCTGCATGCTGAGTGCCACTCAATAATCATATTTTACTTTCTGTCTTTGCTGTTCTAAAAGTAGGTGACAGACCGAAAAGCCAAAACACAATTGTAAAACTGAACGATTTCTATTTGTTTAAGACAGTGATGTAGGTGCACAATGTTTTGACTATTTTCCCAGGGCATCACTTAGAACAGGGGTCCCCAACCCCCACACCATGGCCTGTTCAGAACCGAGCCATGGAAGAGGCAAGCGAACATGCACACAGTTCCACTTGTGGGCACAGCGGGCAGGTGAGCATGCACAGAGCTTCATTTGCCTGCCACTCACAAAAATGGAGCTGCGTGCACCCGTGCTCTCACCTACTGTTTGTGCGAAATCATCCCCTCTTTCCCCCCCCCCCCCAGTCTGCAAAGCTGGAAAGGTCGGCGGCCACTGACTTAGAAAAATGCTCACAAAATATTTTGTGACATTCATCTAATAACACACAAAGGAAGCTGTACTATAAGATGGCTGTCATGGGAGAAATGTCTCTTGTATAAAAGCAGCATGATGTAAAATTAACATAGAAAATATATTAGCAGTAAGATTTAGGAAAAAGTAATTGTCACTAAGAAATTATATTATTCTGATTGAAATAACAAGAACGTTTTGTTGCTCATATGTTTATTAATGCTGTTGAAACAATATAGACAAA
This sequence comes from Protobothrops mucrosquamatus, assembly GCF_001527695.2. Taxonomy (NCBI): domain Eukaryota; kingdom Metazoa; phylum Chordata; class Lepidosauria; order Squamata; family Viperidae; genus Protobothrops; species Protobothrops mucrosquamatus. The sequence goes on along the minus strand of NW_015387737.1, from coordinate 462,598 downwards.
TTATGGTTTCTTCAGAATTTATGGTAATTACATGTATTTTATTTATTGCATGTATTATATTATTCTATGTAGGATAAAAATAAATAAAATGTTTATGCGCCATGCCAACATTATTAAAAGGATCACAGAATAAATTAATAAAATTTTAATATTATTTTTGATAAGCAGAGTCAAATTACAACAACTGCATTTATACTGGTAGTTTGGTAGTCATCATTAATTGGTTCCAGGAGGCACGATGAATACCAAAAACGATGAGTACCACATTTTTCCCATAAGGAATAATATAGTGAGTCACAAAGCAGCTAACGATAAACTCTAGCTTGTGCATTGAGTACCAAACAAACAATGAGTACCGGGACAAATTTTTGTATCAAAATGCATTGAATATTTTGTATAAATTCGATGAGTTTTTGTATAAATTTTGTATAAATTCAATGAGTTTCAAAGCAGTTGAATACCAATGATTTCAATGGTTTATAGAGACTCCTATCTCATAGCAGTTACTGTGAAAGATTGAAACCACATAAGCCTACATAACCAATGATGACCTGATTAAACAACATCCACCCAAACAAAAAGCTGCATCTTCAACAGCTCACCTACTTACCTGGCCTAAATGCCAGGGAGACCCCACTGACCTGAAGTTTAATCAACCTGTACGGGCTGGGATCTAAAATTCAGGGGGCTGAAGTCACTGCTCTGTCCACTTCATCAGGAGCAGCAGGTTTGAACTCCTCTTGGATAATTAGACAAGACTGTGTCTTATCATTTGCCATTGTCCGAAGTAGATAAACTTGACATACCAATTCTAAAGAGTACAGTGTCCTTTGGAGCAACAAAAAGATATTTGCTACACTGCTTAACAACAAATATCTTCAGATATTTGAAGATCTTGTTGCCCTTTAATCTTCTTTTCTGCAGCTCCTTCAGTCATTCTTTTGTCTAAAATGAGTGAGTTGAAGCCACAATAATTAGTGTTAAAGTTTGTAATTGCCATGGAAGCCATGAAGTTCACTGCCATTGAATCTCTCCCAAAAGAGGGCAGACGATCTCCATACCATCAATCTAGGGAATTTTAGTGTCAATCTACATCCAGCATCAGGTGGTTCAGATAGAAAATCAGCTATTTTCAGGAAGCTGATACAGTACAGTGAATTTCTCCACTGACTCTCATACTACTGCTACCGAAAATAAGACCAGGTCTTTTCTTTTTTTTGGGGGGGGGGGGAATGTCTTTTATACTCACCTCCGGCACCAATAGCCCTGCCCAGCCAGTCCACTTCTTCTGCGGCTGAAAGTCCAGCTTCATTCTGTAGCTGCATTCTGGCCTGCATTTCGCAGTCAGGCCTTTCCGGAAGGCCTCTGCAGCCTAGTTCCGAGCTATGGATTCGGCTACAGAGGTCTTGCAGAACTGAGCTATAGATTGTATCCATAGCTCAGTTCTCGGCTGCAGTGACCTTCCGGAAAGGCCTGTGACTGAGAAATGCATGCCTGGCTGCAGAAGACGCCACAGAAGTAGGCCAGCAAGGAGAGGCCTGGCTGTAAGTTATGTGGGTGCAGAGCGTGTGAGGCAGCTCCATCCCCCACCCCCACCCTAGCTTGATTTTTAGGTATGTGCCTAACCCCAAAACTAGGGCTTATTTTGGGGGTGGGGCTTATATTAGGGTCACCCCCCCAAAAAAAAATTAAGCTAGGGCTTATTTTCTGGGTAGGGCTTACTTTCAGGGAAACACGGTACCATTAACCATTGCTATGTTGACTCATCATCCAAAAGAAAGCCAAAGATCCTGCAATTCATTTTCAGGTCTTCAAAACCTCAGCAAACTAGTGCCAGCATACTTTTTCCAACAGCTCCTGTGGCTCATCCCTAACATATATTTCTGTCATTGACATCATTATACATGCATGTACAGAAACAATAAAGATTCTGTCTTCCAAATAAAATTCAAAGAAATACTTCTGACATACAAATAACTATATAATACATGGGATACTTGCAAGAACTTCTGCTTCAAATGAACCCTACTCATCCAGTGCATACATTCTGGGTAAGAAGTTCAGAAGCAAGCAAGAATTTTTTGTATGGTGGCATCTAAAAATGAAGCCAGTATAATGTAGTGAATAAGGAACAAGATTAGAGACTGAGAGTTCTAGTCCTACCTTAGTCACTTGGACCAGTCACTCTCCCTCAGCCCAAGGAAGCAGGCAATGGCAAACCACTTTTGAAAATATTGCCAAGATGATTTCAGAGACTAATCCAGGCAGTTGCCAGGAGCCAATAATGACTTGAAGGTGTGCCCTTGAACATAAATATGGCATCTACTGTTTGGAACAATCTCCCAAGGATTGAGAAGATGTTGGGCTGAATTGTTCAGTGGAATTAATGGCTTTAATACATTTCATGTTTTTTTAGTTTGTTTGTTTTTTGTAATGATACACTGCCATGAATCTTGCAGAGTGTAGTAATATAAAAATTTAGTAAACAAATAAAAAAAAACCTTAAAGCAAAACCCATACAATTTTCATATAGTATACTAGTATTAGTGGATAACTGTAGTTAATAAGTTTGGGGGAGGAGCACATATATTGTTCAAAAAAATAGACTCTAAGGCACCATATTAAGGACTTAATTCCTTTCTAAGCCAAGATGAATGTACACAAATGCAAGCCCATAAATTTGGCTAAAATCAAGCAACTTTCCTGGGCCTTGGAGGGGGGGGCATAGAAACTGTAAAAAGAAGGATTGGTAATAAATATGGGTATCATTTCAACTAAATGATGCAGCATATTTTCTGAGGAAAAGTATGTTAATTCTATCTTTTTTTATCTATTCCTAAAAAAATAGTTGTTTCATTTTCACAGCAGATAAATCTTTCTGACTGATCATAATTCAGTAAAAAGGAGGCAACATGTGCGACAGGGTACCTTTTGTTTCACTTCGGCTCTGACAATCTGTTTTTCATTGAGCAATGTTTTTAGTTCGTTCTCCACAACATTTTTCTTTAATTATGATAAAAGACAGTAACTTAATCAAGCATAAATCCTACCCAACTGAACATAAAAAAACAAAGAGAAATATTCATGCAGGTGGCCTTTCTCTCTCTGTTATTGACTATACACTACTATGAAGCATTCACAAAATTGGTTTTCTTTATCCCAAACCGCTGCAGTTATAATAAGAGAATCAACATTTCTTCCCTCCCTTTTACAAAAAAACATGCTTTAAGAAAAATGTAATCATTCATATAAATGAACAATTCTGACCTTTGCTATGGAAAAACCTTTAAAAAATAATTAAAAGCAAATGAGAAAGTTGGGTCTTCATATTATTATTGGGCTGCAATGATAACATACCATATTTTCTAAAAAGCCAAGGAGGTCTGTATATACAGTATTTCAAGAACTAAAAGCCCACAGAACTTCCAGCAAAGTTGCCCATCGCTTTACTCTGTTAATTTTGACTAAAAACTCCTTACCCCAAAGGAGTCTGATGTGTGTGTGTGTGTGTGTGTGTGTGTGTGTGTGTGTGTGTGTTTACGCATGTGTGGGGGACGGAGGCTTATCTTGAAATTTATACTCTAAATTAGAAACCTTGAATTATTAATATCATTTATTCCAATTCTATTTCAACATTAATATAACTGATAACACTATTACCAATATTTGTTAAATACTTATGTTAACTATTACTCTTAAAATAATTCATTTAAAAACTTGAGTGGTAATAAGCCAATATAACTTAAATATCACCCCTCCTCCCAAAAAATTAACCTGCAATTTATCAGGAAAATAATGGACAAAATTATATATCATTTTTGCATCATTTTCTAGAAATATCTTTTACAGTAGTAATCTTTAAGGCTGAAAACCCAATATGATTATGAAAAATGAGAGCACCAAGGCTGCTTATTGTATCAAAGAAATGCCCACAATTTAAAAAAAAAATGATTACAGGGAGTTCTCAACTTATGACCATTTATTTATTGACTATTCAAAATTATGCCGGTGATGAAAAAAGTGACTTCAGCCAGTCCTTGCACTTACAACTATCACAGCATCCCCTGAAGTCACATGATCATGATTCAGGCACACGGCAATTGTTGTGCATTTATGATGGTCACAACATCCCACAGTGACATGATCGCCATTTGTGACCTTCCCAGCCAGTTTCTGACAAGCAAAGTCGATGGAGAAGACAGCAAGGAAGATTGCAAGTTATGGTTATGTGATGTCTCAATTAATTACCATGGTAAGTTGCTTAATGACTATGGTAAAAAGGTCATAAAATTGAGTGTGTTCATACGATGTCTCAGTTAACAACTGTACCACTTAATGACCCTATTGTGGTCATAAGTTGAGGACTATACTACTGAAATTCCACAAGGAAATTAGGTCAAAATGTGGGCCCAATGAAAAACCAGGAGTGATAAAACTCTTACAATCATAACAGATACCCAAAACTGGAGAAAAGTCAGAAGATTCGCCTTCCCATTAAAAACGTCTTACCAATTCATCAATAAAAATAAATTATTTTGAAGCTTCTTTACACAGGAACATAGTTTTAGAAATAGCCGATATAAACAATTTAATATATTTGCATTTACAAATGAAGAATGTTTCTTTGGAATTATCATAAGTATTTAAGAGAACTGAAACACTCCAATTTTACACATTTGACATACTTGCATAGATATAGTGAAGTTATAGGAAGTATATGAGACTTGCTTCAATTAACTAAATAGTCTTATAATTTACAAAAAATATTTATTTAAATTTATTGGCCACCCCACTCCAGTGGACTCAGGATGATGTACAAAACTAGAAAAAATATAAAAACAGCTAAAAAGATTAAATTGAACAGATAACCCAGACTAATCTAATAAGACAGCAAAATCAACAAAGCAGTGACCAAATGTTATCCTATTCTGATATTCTGATATTAAATTACTCTTAATTTAATTTACTTAAATTTACTTAATAACATTCTGATATTAAATATTCACAATTATGGACTGGAGATTGAAAGTTTCGTATCTTGCTGAAATGGCAAAGATTTCGGCTTATCTGAAGAATCATTCAAATGAACAATTTTTATCAATATGGAGAAGATGGATTGTTTATATTCAAAAGAAGCATAGAGTGGTAGAATATAACCTAGGTTTTTAGATTTTTTTTTATTTTGTTTATTCTTTCTATCTTTTTTGTAGATTAAGATATTTTGTGGAGTTAGGGATATTAGTATTTGTTTACTTATATATGAATATTATCCTGGGATTAGGTTTGGGAAGTCCGGGGGGGGGATGGGGGGTTTTTACTTGTTATTGTGTTTATTATGCTTGTGATTGTTTTTTTATGATGGAAAATAATAAAAAAA